>NW_006920893.1:223931-257570 GCF_000417875.1 Pseudozyma flocculosa PF-1
CAGCGCATCGGCGCCGCGCTCGGCGACGGCGCGCAGCGTGTGGGCGTAGGCGGTGCGGCGGATGGTGTCGCCCTCCTTTTTGAGGAGGCCCGTGGCCGGGTCGACAAAGATGTCGGACCAGGCCCGGTCGTCGTACATGAACTGGCCAAACAGGACCAGGCGGCGCGCCAGCTCCTTTGACACGGTCGTCTGCTCGGCCAGGTGGACGCTGGGCATGACGAGGCGCTTCCACGGCAGCCGGCCCCAGCGGCGGTGCGCCTCTTGGAGGCCGCGCAGCTCGCCGGGCACGCCGACCGAGAGGCCGCCGAAGCGCGCCTGGTCCATGCGGCCCTCGTACATGGTCGTGTTGGCGGCGGCGGGTCCCGTCTCGCGGAAGTCGATTGACGTGTAGCTGGCGCACCGACCGCGGGCCGACGTGCCGTCGTCGCGATGCCCGGCGCTCGTGGTCCCCTTTGCGTCGTTGCACCCGGTCGGATCGCGGACGAGCATGAATCCGCCTCCTCCGATGCCGGAGCTAAACATGTTGAGCACGCCCGTGCAGAGGGTGGCGGCGACGGCGGCATCGACGGCCGAGCCGCCGTCGCGGAGCGCGTCGACGCCGATGCGGCTGCACACGACGTTTTCGGCCGCCACGGCGCCGCGCCTTCCCTTTGCGAGGAAGGCCGGGTGCAGGCGGCCGCGCTGGTCGGAGCCCGGCGGAAAGTGCGAGGGCGGTGCGTCGCGGAACTCGTTGGAGATCTGGCGCAGCACGAGCGAGACGAGGATGGCGCTGAAAAAGATGGAACCGAGGATGAGGACCGTCGACTTGCGCTTGCTCGCGCCGCCGCCGCCGCCGCCGCCGCCGCCGCTGAGGTGAGGGGTGCCGGTGCGGGAGCGCGGGCGTGGAGTCGGCGAGGCGGGGGTGATGAGCGGCGTCGTCTCGTCGCCGCGGCTGGCTTGGGTCGCCATGATGGGCTGGGCTCAAAGCGGCGCGAAGAAGCGTCGACGGCGGTCGGGATGATGCCGGCCCAAAGGGGAAGGGGGAATATGGACGAAAAGACTTGGATGAGAAGACAAGGCAGGGAGGAAGGATCACCATGCGAAGACAACGACGACGACGACGACGACGGCCGAACGTCTTCGACCCTGGCTGCATCCGCCGCGGCAAAGGGGCCACGGGATTTGCCGGCGCGCGCCTTGTCTATCTCCGGCTCGACGGATCGGTCGGCAAGCAGCCGGCGTACGAGGCCTGGCCGTCGAAACCTCGGTCTCGTTGCCCGGCACGGCGTGGCTTGCAAAGTCGGACAGGACCCGACGGTGACCCCTTCCAGCATCGTCGGAATGGCCCCGAGCACAGCAGCGCACGGCCTGGCAGTCTGTCGATCTCAGCCTTGCGAGCCCATCGGCTGGTCGCCGACACCATTATGGGGGGCCGCTTCGGAACAGGCCGACGGCGGCGGCAGCGGATCGTCGTCATTAAACCAAACGCAGCCGCCTGCACGCCTGCCTCGCCCAAGACGGACGTGCGCCTGCAAAGGCCGGTCATGTTGGATGGCCGCCTTGCCGTCCGGCGTCGGTGTGGAGGGACTGGCCTGCCCATCGGGCTGCCTTGAAAGTTGACTGGATCGGTGATGGAATCGCTCGGACCCCTTCTAGGACGAGGGCCGGTCCTGGCCTGGAAGGCAGGCGGCGAGCGATGGAACGACGTCAACGGCGGCCCCGGCCAATCTTCGCGGACCTCCGCTCCGCCCCGGCTCGCTCGCTCACTCCCTCACTCGCGTTGGCACCACCTTGCTTCCGCCCTCCTTTCCCCTCGTCATCCTCGCACGCAGCGCAGCTTCCACTTCCATCCCCGTCCCGCATCCACACCCGCGCATCCCCGTCGCCTCACCATGTCGCTCCTCTTCCGCACCGCGCCCATCGCCGCGCGCACCACGGCGCTGCGCTCGTCGTACTCCAGCGTCGCAGGTACCGCCGCATCGGTCGGCTCCTCGGCCGCCGGGCAGGTGGCCAAGTCGACGGCATCCGAAGCCGCCACGGCCGCACGCTCCACCGCCTCTGAAGCCACCACCGCCGCGCGCGCACACGCAAAGGAGGCAAAGGCCGACGTCAAGTCCGCCGCTGCCTCCGTCACACCCTCGGCTCCCATCGTCGTCGGACGACCCACGGTCCGAAGGCCCGTCGTGAGTTGAAGTGGCACAGCATCCCGGACGCACGCCGTAAGGTCCAGAGTCTGGCGCTTGACGTCCACTGACACTACTGCATTTCTTTGGATGGGTGTTTCGGTCGCGCAAACACAACGACAGGCCTCGGTCCGCGGCGGCCTGCTCGGATTCCTCCTCGGATTCGGCCTCGCTTCGGCATACGGCTACTACTACCTCCTCAAAGAGTACAACGCCGCCTCCAACCTCATGCTCGCCAGCGTAGAGGAGCTCCAGGGAAGCACTGAAAAGGTGAGCCGGCCCCTCTCCCTGTCCCCGTCCCCGTCCCTCCTCTGCCCACGCCAGACCTCGTCTGACCCCGCGACGCGACTCGATCCGCTCCTCGACCAACCTTGCCCTACTCTGCTCTGCTCTGACGTGCTCTGGTGCGCGGACACAACAGATCACGAGCCACCTGGCGCGTCTCAACAAGCTCGAGGCCGACATCAAGGCCCTCTCCAACTCGTCGGTCACGCGCGCCGACGCCGACAAGTCGCGCGTCGAAATCAAAAAGATTGTCGATGGCCTCCACTCCGAGGTCGAGGACATCCGAAAGAGGGTCATCGGTATGTCTGTGGCCCCCCGTCTTCTTCTTCCTTGTCGCCTCGTGCCGTCGTCGTGCTGCCCCTTTGATGCTGGGATACGGAAGGCAAGGACGGGAAATGCTGATTCCCTTCCTGACCCCCCTTGTGCCCCCCCACTTTGATTCTCTTCTTGTTTCGCCCTTCTCCGCCCCGCCTCACCCCCCTTCAGACCTGCCGAGACCTACCAAGTACATGCAGTAGGATCGAGGTGGTCTAGAAGCGGCAGCAGCGTTGGAGCAGGACCCAACGACCGAAACACGGAACCCGCGCGACTGTTTTCGAGATCCCATCT
Organism: Pseudozyma flocculosa PF-1; assembly: GCF_000417875.1. Lineage (NCBI taxonomy): Eukaryota > Fungi > Basidiomycota > Ustilaginomycetes > Ustilaginales > Ustilaginaceae > Pseudozyma > Pseudozyma flocculosa. The sequence goes on from NW_006920893.1 coordinate 226,988, forward strand.
CCCGCGTCTTCCGTCGACGGGCGATGCGATGCGGTGCGGCACGCCTCCCAGCCAGCCAGCCAATCGACACTGCGATTTCCATCTCCATCACGAGCCTGGACTCGATATAGACGACGCTGAAACGCACGCTTGCACGTCACGGTGCACTCTTGACTCGCGCGCGCAACGTTGGCCCCGCCTCGCCTCGGTCAGAAGACGACGACACCGACCACCGAACCGTCCCTGCCCACTTCGAGCACCAGTCCTGGCCTCGCGACCAGCTCGGTGCTCAGGTCCAGCTTAACGAGCGAGTCCCTCTCGTGCTGCCCCGTCCCCGTCCTCTGCCCCTGGCCCATCGCCGCGACCCCATGCACTGCATCGTTCCCTCGGTCGCGGTACGACGCGTCGAACGATCCAAACGTGCCCATCACTCCCCCTCCCCCTGCCCCTGCCCCTCCGCTCACCGCCAGTCCCGCGCCGCCGCCGCCGACATTGCTTCCGACGCTACCGCCAATCGTATCGTCGCCGACCATGCCACCACCGCCAGCGATGCCGCGGTGGAGCTGACCTTCCAGCCCGCCGTTGAACTCGGCGCACGTGCCCCGATCCAGCTCCATGCTCGGTCCGTCCACCGCGTCGTCGACCGCTGAAGCTCCGCCCTGGCGACTCGCGTTCGTCGCTGCTGCCTTGGTTGGCGACGACGAAGTGGAAGCGGAAGCGGGTTTGATCCTGGCTGGCGCGGCTGTCGTCGCTCCTGGCTTGAAGTCGTCTTCGAAGCCATAGAGCACCTTTGTCGTCGTCGTCGTCGTTGCGGACGCTGACGCCGTGGTCTCGGCAGCTCCGCCGCCACCCTTCTGCTTGCCCGCCTTGGCTTCTTTCGCATCCTCGCTGGACTCGTTCCTCTGCACCTCGACAACCTTCCAGGGACACCGGTTGTACCGCTGGAAGAGCGCATCGCCCGCCACGTTCGTGTGGCACACAACCTTTTCCAGCCGCGCCTGGCCCGTCGTGGTCGCCAGGTGGGCGGCCTCGATCGAGCTGGCCACGTCGGCTCGGCTCGAGAAGAGGAGGTCGATGCCGAGGTCAAAGTAGTTGTAGAAGAACGGCGAGTCTGCGGGGCGAGCCAAAGAGGTGAGCTGGATGTCAGCCCTCGTTCGGCACCAGGATCTCTCGTCGTGGGCCCTCACGCTACGCACCGCCGTCCGACGAGCCATCTTGGGCATCGTCCGTAGCGCCCATCGCATCGCCGTCGAGGTCGTCGGGCGGGAAGGAAATCGCTTCGGCACCGCCGCTACCCCGACCGCCGGCGTGGATCCTCATGCGGTCATCCTCCTTGTAGAAGACGCGCTGCGGTGCGCCGAGGTCGCACACGGCGTCCTGGGGCGTCGTCACGCCGAGGAGCAGTTCGACGACAGTCGACGCGACGTGCGCCGCTGCGGAAGAGCCGTTGCCGCCTTGCAGCTTGGTGGATGCGGGCGGGAGTGGCGAGGCGGTGCGGGATGCCGAGCCGCGGGCAAAGTGCAGCGTCATGCCCCGGTGCGGCTCGATGACGGCCTCGAGCAGAGATGGAGCCCGGACGTGGATCGCCTCGGGATCCAGGGCGGCTCGGTCGGCCTCGGAAAGCGATCCTGCGCCCGGATCGGAAAAGGTGGGCGACAGTGCTCCGCCCCTGGTCCTGCCAGATGACGGTGAGGCGAGGCCGGCGTGAACCGCCTGGTGGAGCGCAAACGGCGACAGGATGACTTCTTCCGGTTGCGCAGGGCTCGAGCCGTTGAAGACGTAGATTGTCGAGACCGGGTGGTGCTTGTCTGCGATCCAAACAGATTGGTGTGCAAGAGTGAGCTCGAGATGCCGTCAGCGGTGCGTCTTGTATGGAGGCCGAGGTGGCGCTCAAGGACAGAATCTCCCATCTGTGGCTAGCTCACCGATCTCGCCCTCCCTACCGCCGGCACCGTGCGGCTTCTTGACAAAGGCAAACGCCACACCTGGATAGCCCAGCACAAACTCGTCGACATCCTCCTTGGCTGCGGCCTGTGCAGTGGCGGCTGGTCTTGCAAGCTCGGCAAGGTACGGGTTGGAGCGCTTTTGGGTCCAGCCGGGATAGGTGGGGCCGAGGAGCTGTTGGAGGGCCGACCTGGTCAGCGTGCTTGGCGCGCCACCGCCCGTCCCAGCCGCAGAGGCGTAGATGGTCCTGCCATTGTACACGACGCTGACGGGGCGATCTGCGGGGTCTGGCTCTGCGACGTTTGGTGCGAGGCGGTCGAGTGTGATGACGACGAGGCGTTGGGTGACGCCGCTGAAGATGAGGTTGAGGTAGGGCTCGACCGAGACGACGATGGGAGAGAGGCGCGGGGAGTGCTGGTCGAATGCGATGTTGACGTGAGGGAAGAGGCTGTGGTGGGAGCGGAGGTAGTCGATGGTGTGCCAGAGCGAGAGTCCGAGCTTGAACGGGCCCAGAGAGACGGATGGACGCAGGGCAAGGGTGAGGCGCGGGCCGGATGGCGCGACGAGGGGCGAGGAGCGGCCGCGGAAGCTCGACTGGGCCGAGTGGGGCGGGATGGGACTCGACATGGCGGTGGCGGCAGCGACAGCCGTTGGAGGGAGAGAGATTGGTGAGTGAAAAGCGGTGGCGTTGAGCCAGGCTGGCAGGGTCAGACGAGGGTATCCCCGCGCGGATCAGTCGGTGTGCTTGGGCTGGGTAGTCGTCGACGAGGGCTGCGGCAGCGGCTGAGGCTAGAAACACGGCAGTCGCGTTGCTGCTGTCTGGCTTGGATGGGCAAGGAGTGGTGATCTCGAATGCAGGCAGGCCGATGAGGTCGAGGAGGGGAAAGGAGGAGGAGGGCCAACCTCCCCCCCCTGACTCTGGCTCCCCCAACCCACCTGGCCTGCTGGCTAAGCTTGACCCTGCCAGATAGACCCTGCCAGAGAGAGCCCTTCAGGGTCCACGACCGCCCAGCCGGCTGCACGTCAGGCAGCTCAAAGCACGCCCTCGCCTGAACCGTGCATCGCCTGCGCCGCCGAAAACATCAACACCACCTTCTCTCCACACCACCACCATCTTCGCCTTAGTCGCGACCACTACCACCACCACTAGACAGCCACCAAGCACCGTCAGGCTACAGGCAGGACAGCACGATGAAGGTCAAGGTCAAGCAGTGGAACGCCGTGGCCTACTGGCGTGAGTCTCCCTCCCGTCCCGCCCGTCCGGGCTCCTTTTCTTTCGCCACCGACTGACTGACAGCCCATCGATGCTTGCATACTACTTCCGCCAGTCTGGGACGTGCGGGATCCGGACGACATCTGCGGCATCTGCCAGAGCAACTTTGATGGCGTCTGCGGATCCTGCAAGGAGCCCGGCGATGGCTGCCCACTGCGTGAGCATCCCCTCTGCTCCCCTCCTCATCTGGCTCCGAATAGCGCTCGAGTGGATCTGCGACGCACGGCTCGGCTGATATCTGACCACACCCCGAGCAGTCTTTGGCAAGTGCTCGCACGAGTTTCACCTGCACTGCATCATGAAGTGGCTCCAGGACAACGAGGGCTGTCCCTCGTGCCGCCGACCATGGGGTGAGTAGCCCCCCGCCCGGCCTGCCTGCTCAGATGGCCTAAACAGTCGTAACCGGCCTTGGGCTGACCCGCTTTTTCTTTCCTCTTTCTCACTCCATATACCACCCCTACCACCCGCGCAGAGGAGGTCGAGGGCTCTACCATCACGGCCTCGGAAGCGCCTGCGACCCAGACCGCCGCCTAGCATCGCGTCACCCCTGCGCTCCCCTCCCCCCGGCCTTTTCCGGCCTCGCCTCGCGCCGCTGTACTTGTAAGATCCGCCGTGTACCACCAAACCCGCATAATTCAACGCCCGCTCGCACCCTGTCGCCACTCCCTTTGACGAGAGACAGGCAGCATGCCGTCCCTAGCCACGCCTCTTGCAGATGCTGCCCGCTCGCAGAGGAATGGCGCCGAGAGAACTCAAGCAGGCCAGGCAGCTGCTCCAAGGGCAGATAGAGGCCGTTTCCCGGCCTAGTCTCCTGGTCAGTTTGCCCCCACTGCGTCCTCGATGCATCAACTGCTGGTCTTGTCGAGATCGCACACTGCCCCTTGCTCAATTTGCTTTGCATTGTCATGTCAGTCGGTCACGCTACGACCACGCGGCGACACACCGCTCAGCATCCACCACGCCTGGCGGTGCTCCAAATAAGAATATCACTGGCGCCACGCCCACACAGCCGTGAGGGTGTTTCCCGCCATCAGCCCGGCAACGGCGGCGGCGATGCAGGGGAGGGGGAACGTCTGCCACTGCCGCTCCCAGTCGAGCGCGAGCGCGGCCGTGCCCAGCGTGGCGGCGGTGCTGAGCACGGTCACGGCAGGAACCACGAGCGGCAGGATGGCGGGGTGGTGCGCGATGTCGAGCGTGACAAGCTGCGTCCACAGCAGGTGTTGTTCTCCACCCTGCCCCGATGCGCTCGGGGCGGAAGTGATGCCATTCCTTGGCGTCGCAGAGGAAGATGGCGACGGCAACGAGAGGAACGGCACGCCCAGCACGTGGACGAGCGGCAGGCCTACGAGCAGCGCCAGGTAGCACGAAAGCAGCGTGGTGCTCTTGAGGGCCGACACTGGCGCGCCAAAGAGGATGACGACCACGTTGAAGAAGACGACGAGCAGCGGCAGCGAAAAGATGGACAGTGCCACGTCCTGGTGCGACGTTGGGCAGAACGGTAGACGGAGCAAATGCGAGGGGTGAGCATGTGGAAAGAAAGGGCAAGATGGCCGCGCGCCGGAAAGAGACACACACCTCGACGTCCCTTTTGCCGATGCGCTCGTCGCCAGGCTGACCGTCGGCGGCAGCAGCAGCCTTGATCTTTGACGACGATGCAGAGGCAGCGACTTGTTTCTCGGTTGGGGCAGGCTGCTGCTGGGTGGCTGCGCGGCACCACCTTGCGATGCGGGTGCACCACCAGCCCTGGACGACAAAGACGGCGACGAGGGCCTTCCAGGCTGCAGTGACGAGGACGGCGCCGTCCGTGGCAGCGAGCCTTGCGGCGTACTTGGAGGCTATCTCGGTGTCGGCGCTCTGTGCGTGTGGCGGGTCTGCGAGGAGCGGAGATGCGATAAAGAAGGCGGTTGCGAGCAGAAAGACGGGCTGGAGGGCGAGGATGATGGTGAGGTTGAGTCGGTTGGGTACGCGTGGCGTGGATCGGGTTGCGGCGGCAGAGCTAGGGGGCATTGCGCCAGCACCTGAAGGCGGAGGGATGCGTCGAGCGTGGCGAGCCATGGTTGCGGATGCGTGCGGCGGTGGTGGTGGTGGTGGTCGAGAAGAAGAAGAAGAAGAACGAGGACAAGGCGGGCTGCCGGTTGGCTGCTGCCCGTTGGGCCGTGCGCCGTTTGCGTGTGTTTTCACAGCGCCTCCACACGCGCGGGGGCCGTTGGCTGAGTTTGGCTGAGCCCTTTTGGCCGCCTCCTCGCTCCTCTCGCTCCTCTCTCTCGCCTTGCCTCTCTCGCCTTCCTTCCTTCCCTCTCTTTCCTCTGCATCCCCGGCGTCGCTCCCGCTTCAACCATCGACCCGCCACGCCATCGGCAACGCAGCGCGAGGTCCGGGCTTCTGATGCCAGCCTAACCGGCATCCTCGCGCCGCCTTGACCATGCACAACCGTTCGGCCCCCAGCCGGCCCACCACGCGCCTGTCCTCTTGCCACCCACCTATCCCTCTCTCAGCACCGTTCACGTCCAGTCCGGCTTCCACGGCATCAGCACCGCTCGGCCCGCCACCGCAGGCACCCCTTCGCTCTTCGTCTTCAAGACGGCCGGAGCGCAATGGCGTCCCACCCGCCAAGGACATCTTCAAGACACCCACCCTCGGTATCACCACCACCATCAAGCGAAGGCTCGTCATACGACCTCTCAAGCCGCGATGCGAGCAGTCCCATTCGCGGCCCGATCCTTCTGCTGCAGCAGTGAAGATGACCACTGACGCAGCGGCTGGCCCCTCTGTCGCACTCAGCCGACCCGGTCTCGAAGGGCAAAGCAACCTCGCCGAGTCGGTCCCGAAGCCCACACCCGTGCCCTCGTCCACCACCACCAAGGCGCGGGACACGCAGGCACAGCCCGTTTTACCCTCACATACCATCATAAAGCCGGCTTTGGCTGCGCAGCGGCTCAGCGCTGCACCGGCAATGCCCGCCACCAGCCTCGTCCAGGCTGCCTCGGCCAGCAGCAGCACACGTGCACCGTCACTACAACTGCCGGCAAAACCCAAGCCCATCAAGATCGTTCCGGGAGAGAATCGGCCCCCACCTGCGGCAGCCACGGCAGCCACGGCAACCACGCAAAGGAGAGGCAAGGGCCGCAGTAACAAGTCGTGGACCGACCAGGTGGCTGCCAAGCTTGGTCAGGCGGGTGCGCTGGCAATACCCGCCCCAAGCATAGACCGAGCCACCGAGCTCATCCAGCACCGATCCACGCAGTGGCAGGCCGTACCTGATGACCAGGCGGAGGTGGTATCTCTGCCGATCAAGCCCACGCCCACAGCCAGGAGGTCTGCGAGCCTCGGTCGCAAGCGCAAGTCAAGCGAGCTAGCCAGGCCACCGTCGCCGACCTGGGCAAACAGAAGCACCAGGGAGGCCAAGGTGATCAAGCTCAGCGAGCTCGTGCGGCAGCTCGAAGAGGAAAAGAGGGAGCTCGAAGGGTGGGAGCAGAGAGGCCCCGACATCGAGGCCGGACGCGTGCCCGGCATGGCCGCCGCGAGCTGGCCGACCGCACCCGGCAAGAGCATCAAGGAGGCCAAGGTCATGAAGCTCAGTGAGCTCGTGACGCAGCTCGAGCAAGAGGGCAGAGAGCTCGACGAGACGAGGCAGAGAGCCGCGGAGCTCGAAGCCGGGCGGGTGCCTGGCATCGCGAGCATCACCTGGCCGAGCCCGTGGACACAGCAGCATCACGGCGCCGGCTCGCCAAGCTCAACCTCGTCCGACCGCCTCGGGTCACCGCACGCCAAGAAGGCGAGGACCGATGCCCAAGGCGACCCGCACGGCGCCGCCGACTCGTCCGTCGCGACGTCGGCGCGCCTGCACGCCCGACGGATGAACTTGGTGGCCAAGCTGCTCAAGGACGTGCCTCTCTTTACCGACCGGTGCCTCGAGTGCGACAAGCCGTCGCCGCGCAGCTGGTCGAGCTTCAGCTGCCCGCACTGCCCGTCTGTGCGGCGGCGGGACGAGACGTTGGACCTCGACGCTGCGCTGCCGCCCCCGCGCATGGAGATCGCCTACACGGGTTTCCGAGCCGACCTGGGCGGTGCCTGCATTGCGCTTGGCGATGTCACGGGGTCCAAGGTGGGCGGCGTGGTCCGTGACGGGCGTGACGATGAAGAGGGCGAGGGCGAGGGTGACGAGGTCGAGGGGAGCTGCACGCGTCGGACGTGGAAGACGTGGGACGACGGCGTGACGACGTGCGAGTACGAGATTGCCGTCCGGGCCGGTGGGATGCCGTTCGAGGGCGACGGCGAGCGTCGACGCGAGAGCCAGAGCGGGCGGCGGATGAGCAGCGTGGGCGTACGCCACGCGCTCCCGCCCCATCGCCAGCCCATCGATGCCGACGACGGCCGGCTGAGCTGGGAAGAACGCAAGAGGAAGCTGCTGCACGACCTCGTGGCGCCGCAGATGGGCTACGTGCTGCAGACGGCACCGCGGTGCTTTTCGCTGCGTTTCGCGCCCGGCGGCGGCGAGGTGGATCGGGATGCGTTCGCGTCCCTCCTTCCTCATCCCCCATCATCGGCGGGGACAGGATCGACACGGGGGACGTATACAGACGACGACGGCGAGGACGAGGGGATGCCAGAATGCCTCTACGATGCGTGCGAGTACATCAACGACCTCGTCTCCCGCTCCCCCTTTGTCTCCCGCCGCGACACCTCGGACCGCGGTACGACGCAACCCTACTTTTGCGCCGGCACCGTCGTCGTCGGGTACGATCTCAAGATGGTTTTCAACACCAAGATCCTCCCCTCGCTCTCGCTCTCCCCCTCCTCGTCGATCTACGTGGATGAGGGGCCAGGAGGAGGGGGGAGGTACATCGGGCTGCTGTCGCTGGGCAGCCCATCGACATGTGCCGTCCACCTCCTCCCGCCATCTCCTCATCATCGTCGTCCTGCTGCTGGACCGACGACGAAGAGACGCATGACAAAGGTCCCGACGTCGTCTTTTGGACCGCCCTCCTTGTCTCCAACGACAACGACAACGACGACGACGACGACGACGGCAAAGACGAACCCTAAACCGGTGCTGTCGCTGTGCATGTCGAGCGGCGACTGCATCAACCTCGAGGATTCCCTCTGGAGCCGCTGTCAGGTCTCGCTGTCGGCGCGGGGCCTCGCCGTCTGGATCCTCTTTCACTCTCCCGCAGACGCAGACGCAGACGCAGACGCTCCTCCCTAGCACTCGCAGTCAGACGACGGGAGAAGGGAAAGGGGCTCCTTGTTCCGCCTGCGGCCTTGTCTTTGGCTGCTATTTGTCAGTCGGGCTAGCAGGCGGACGCCTTAAGTATGTACATACATGGGCTGGGTCGGACGGAGGCTAGAGGCATCGGAGAGGGAGGGGCGAGCGGCGACTGTATGTAGAGCCGTGGCAGCGCGGCGCAGCGAGGCGACGTTGCGCGAGAATGATTCCCCGGCTAGCCGCCCGTCCTTGCATCGCACGCGGCCGGCGAGCGGGCTATGGGGGGGCAGGCCGAATATACCCTGTTCTGCGATGACCGCCCGTCGGCCGCCTAGAGACGGAGCTCGCCGAGGTTGGGCGCCTTTGAGTGGGTAGGAGTTGGGGGTTGGCTCGGGTAGGGGCTGGGCGTGGGTGCGGGTTCAAAGAACTTGAAGCGGAGGCGGTGGAGGATGGGGAGCTTGGGGAAGAGGACGAAGAGGAGTGCGGAAAAGTTGAGGCCAAACAGCCAGGGGTTGTAGCGGGTGTAGTGGGTGGATACGAGAAAGAGGCCAATGGGGACCGAGGTGAGCCACTTTTTGGCGGGCGTGTACTGCGCGCCCTCGTCGATCTGCTCCCAGAGGGTGAGCTGGTCGTAGGCGCCGGCGTTGCTCTCAAAGGGGGTTCCGGTGACGTAGTGGAACATGAGGTAGGAGAGTGCCATGTAGCCCAGGTTGACGAGGGTCCAGCTGGTGTCCTGCTGCATGGCGGGGATGACGTCGATGAGGATCTTTGCGACGAGGATGAGGACGACGTGGATGACCCAGGCGCCCTTGTAGTTGACCCAGTCGGCGTTTGCGTTGAAGCCGGCGCTCTGGTCGAGCATCTCCTCGTGCGTCTCTTCGACGCGCTGCACCGAGACGAGCGAGCCGGAGCGGGTGCGGCCGTGCGGCGGCCGCCGGGTGGCGGTGGTGGGTGGTGGCGCCGCTGCGCCCGCGAGGCCGGGCAGAGACGACGACGTCGATGCCGTGGTGGTGGTGGCTGCTGGGTAGCTGGATCCCGGTGGGCTGATGTGGAGCGAGGGGAGGGGAGAGGCGTCGTTGACGACCCGCTCCGGCGGGAAGGTGTAGGCCGACGACGACGACGCCATGGCGGCGGCGGCGGTCCAGACGGGGTGGAGCTGCGGGGTGGGCCCGGGCGAGGAGAAGAGCGAGTGCAGGTGCCAGTGGCCGAGTTGAGCGAGCGCCGGTGATGCTATGGGATGGGATGGCAGCGGGAACGCCTGTATGATGGTGGTGGCAAAGGTGGAGGGAGCGAAGGGGCCAGGCAACGTCGGAAGACAAAGGTGCAGCGTGCGACTGCCGTCTGCCTGCCTCGCTGCTCCCTCTCTTGCTTGTGTCTGTCTGTGCGGCTCTCTGAAAACCGGCTTGCCTAGCTGCCGAGAGAGCCACAGAGAGCCAGACAAGGGCCGGCCGTCCAGGCGTACCTCAACGGGCTTGCCATGGCTGGCCCTAGCCTGGCCCTAGCCTGGCCCTGACTGTGCCCTTTTCCTCTCCTCGCTCGCTGGCTGCGCTTGCGCGCGGGCCGACTGGCTGGCTGGCCGCTCATCCGACTTCCGAAGCTTGGGCGGCCCCTCGGCTCGAGATTTTTTTCGAGTGGCAGGCGTGGCAGGCCCCTGGCGGGCGGCCAACACTTCGGGCAGCTGGAATTTTTTCTCCTTCTTGCCGGGTTGGGATGGGATGGGAGGGTCACGGCGCGGGGGCAGCCAGCTCCTCCGGACCCATCATCATCCCCACCTGCTCCCCCTCTTCACTCCCACGCACAGACGGACCCACCGACACACACACACACACACACGCACGCACGCCCGCGCCCGTATCGTACGCTCGCCGACAGCCTCTCGCCAGGCAAGGCCGCGCAGAGCCACCATGTCGCACCACCACCGCGCCTCGACCCTGAGGCAGTCCAACAAGCCCTTCAAGTCGCGGCACTCGTCCAAGTCGGCCCTCAAGGAACAGTCAAAGGGCCGCGCAGCCTCGGCGCAGGACGGCGGCGCATCCAGAGCTTCGTCCCACAAGTCGTCGCCCCTCCTCTCGGCCGCCGGCAACGAGTCCGGCAGCCGCCAGCACAGAAAGAACCTCGCAAAGCAGGCCCAGAACGCAAAGCGCGCCGCACTCGTCCAGTCCAACCGCGTATTCACCGCATCAGCACCGGGCGCACCCGCCTCCGCAGCCGCACTCGACGCGGCCGGCGGCCTCGCAAAGGGTTTCGCAGGCGCAGGCGGCGGCGCCCCGCGCATCTGCGCCGTCGTCGACCTCACCGAGGACGGCGATGCCTGGGACGCAGTCAGGCGCATCGAGCACGAGGGTGACGAGGGCGGCGTAAAGCCCGTCGACGGCAGGAGCGTCGCAGACGCACTCCAGGCCCAGCTGCCCTTTTGCGAGCTCGAGGCGCTCCGATTCCGCCAGACGATCCAGTTCCTCCCCCTCCCCTACGGCGCACTCTACCCCATCCTCGACGCCTGCAAGTGCGCGGACTTCGTCCTCTTTATCCTCTCGGCATCCACTTCCATCGAGCCGGGCTCCTGGGGCGAGCTCTGCCTCCGCACGCTGCAGGCACAGGGCCTCCCCACCTCCCTCTTTGCCGTACCCACCCTGCTCCCCGACGGCGCATCGGGCGTCGGCGGTTCGAAAAAGGCCGGGCCCACGCAAAAGGCGGCCAACGAGGCGCGCAAGAGCCTGCTCAGCTTCGCGCGCTACTTTGCCCCCGACGCGGACAAGGTCCACGCCCTCGATGACAAGGCCGAGCGCGGCGCCCTCCTGCGCACCCTCGCCACCTCGACGCCCAAGCGCGTCGCCTGGAGAGACTTCCGCGCCTGGACCGTGTCCGAGGGTGCAGAGTGGGTGCCCAGCGGCAACGGCGACGTCGCTGATGCGGCAGCGGCAGCGACGGCGACGGCGACGACCTCTGCGTCCAATGGCGGCGGCACCGACATGATCGCAGAGCCGCGCGGCACGCTCAAGGTGCAGGGGTGGGTCCGCGGAGCTCCCCTCAGCGCCAACCGGCTCGTCCACATCCCCGACTTTGGCGACTTCGAGGTCGAGAGGATCGCCTACGCCCCGCCGCCGAACGCACGCACGCGGAGGACCAAGTCGAGCGCCGTCAACAGCAAGAAGAAGGCCAAGCAGCAACAGCAGCAACAGCAGCAAAACGGCAGCAGCGCGGCGGCGGTGGCGGCGGCATCGGACGACATGGCCGATGCCGACATGGCCGACGAGACCGACGCCGTGTCGACGGCAGGGACCGAGGCGGCGCTCGTGGCGGGCGACGTGCTCGACGAGCGCGACACCGACTACGCCGACGACCTCGTGAGCGAAAACGAGGCCGACGACATGGAAAACGAGCAGACCTGGCCGACCGAGGAGGAGATGGCGGCGGGCGAGGCGTTTGCGCAGCAGGCGGCCAACGGCGAGATGCCGCCGCCCCCGGCGCTGCCCGGCACCACGCCCAAGGCGATTCAGAAAAAGGGAGGCGCCAAGGACGCCGCCGACGACCCCAAGTTCCGCGCCGCCTGGATCATCGAGAGCGATGGCGAGTCGGACCTCAGCGGCGACGATGATGACGACGACGACGACGACGACGACATGGTGGACGGCAGCGGCGACGAGGCGGTCAACGAGGCCGTCGACGACTACGAGGCGGCCAAGGCGGCGATGATGGCGAATGCGGCGGGCGGCTCGTCGAGCGCAATGGCGTCGGACGCCATGTCCGAGATGCCGTTCGAGGACCTCGACGACGAAGAGGCCGAGGCCGAGTACCAGGCGTACCAGGAGCAGCGCAAAAAGGAGCGCGACGCGCGCGACGACGCCGAGTTCCCCGACGAGGTCGACACGCCCGGCGACGTGCCGGCGCGGACGCGCTTCGCGCGGTATCGCGGCCTCAAGTCGTTCCGCACGAGCCCGTGGGACCCGTACGAGGACCTGCCGCGCGACTATGCGCGCATCTTCCAGTTTGACGACTTCCACAAGACGCGGAGGCGCGTCGAGGCGAGCGCGCTCCTCGACGGCGTCGAGCCGGGCTTCCGCGTCGAGGTGTGGATCCGCGACGTGCCGCGCTCGGCCGCCCTGCGCGCCCGGGCCAAGGGGCTCGAGGCCGAGCTGGCGGCCGCGGCGACGGCGACGGCGACAACAAACGGCAAGGCGGGTGTGGTGCCGTTTGTTCTGTTCGGCCTGCTGCGCCACGAGCACAAGAAGTCGGTCATCAATTTCACCGTCACGAGAAACACCGAGTACGAGGAGCCGGTCAAGTCCAAGGACAGCCTGGTGCTGTGCCTGGGTCCGCGGCGGCTGCGGGTCAACCCGATTTTCTCACAGCACACGCGCGGCGGCGGCAAGGGCGTCAACAATGTGCACAAGTTTGAGCGCTTCCTGCGCCACGGCGTGTCGGCCTCGGTGGGCACCGTGTACGGGCCGATTACGTTTGGCGGTTCGACGGCGCCGGCCGTGCTGCTGCGGGAGCGCGTCGAGGATGGCGAGACGGGGTGGGACCAGCGCGGCGTGGGGGCGCGCCAGATGCCGCATCTGGTCGGGTTCGGCAACCTGATCGATGCCGGACCGACGCGGATCAACGCCAAGCGCATTGTGCTGTCGGGCCACCCGTACAAGGTGCACAAGAAGACGGCGACGATCCGCTTCATGTTCTTCAACCCGGAGGACGTGCACTACTTTGCGCCCATTGCCCTTTCGACCAAGCTGGGCAGGACGGGCCATATTGTCGAGAGCCTCGGAACCCATGGATACTTCAAGGCGCACTTTGACGGCCCCATTTCGCAGATGGACACCATCCTCCTCACCCTCTACAAGCGCGTCTTCCCCAAGTGGGCCCGCCCCTACCGCGACAGCCAGGACGAGATGCCCGTGCCCGTCGACGAGGTCGAGAGGCTACAGGCCCTCCGCGACACCGACGCCGATGCGATGGAGGCCTAGCTCTGGCCTCGCATGTACATACATACACACATCTCCACCGAGTCTCGCCCTCCGTTGCTCATCGTTTCGGCCTGCCATCGCATCATACCTTTTCCTCTTCACATCGACCTGGAGATCCCATACCCGCGTGTACTGTGTCTCTGAGCGTGGAGAGCACGATGAACGGAGGTCGACGACATCGCGTCGGTCGCAATGTCACCCGACAGACAGCTATGCATTTTGACTCAAGATATACAATGTTTGGGCCGTCGAACATCAAGGAGCTTTGTGGCGCAGTCGGACTAGCGCGTTGGGCTCATATCACCTTTCCACTTCGAAGCGATGCGGGTTACCCAAAGGTCGTCGGATCGAGACCGACCGAAGCTACTTCTTTTGCCGTTGTTTTTGGCGGTCGGCCTCCTTCTTTCGCTGTGCGGGGCTGCCTGGTCAGTCAGTACTGGACCCCGCTCTCGGACGCCTTCGCTGCTGGCATGGTGGTGGGGTGGCATTTCAATCGAGGGACGCTGTGGACGGAAGCAGCTCGTACTCCGCATCGTCGGTGCGCTTGCGGACGACCCCGCCGCCCCCGCCGCCGCCACTCGTGCGGGTGCTGCCGCCGGTGATGGGGATGCCAGTTCTACACCGTGTCGAGGCTAGAAAGGCGACGAGGGATAGGGAGAGGCAGAGTAAGAGGGTATAGACCAGATCGCGGGTGGACGAGTTCATGATCCATGGTCGATAGCTGCCGAGGAGGGGAAGGGGAAGAGAGAGGGGGGAGCGAATGAGCATCACACCGTCTTCCCTCGTCGGCAGTATCGGCGGAGGCCGGAGGTGTCCGTACCTGATGAAGAGGTCCGAGGACCGGGATAGGTCCCACTCGCTCAGTAGAGACGGCGGCGCAGAGCCCCATGGTTGCTGCTGTGCCTCGCCGTCGCGGTCGCGGTCGAGGAGGAGCAGGCGTTGCGCTACATCCCGTCGTACCTGGTCCAGGCACCCGCTCGGGTTCGTGGACGCCCTGCAGAGCGATGCCATCCTTTTCCCAGCTTCAGCAGGGCAGGGCGTCGATGTGCTCGCAATCGAGTCCACGAAAGAGTCGCAGTAGACGAGGACCCACGACTGTCGTGGAGGATTAGGTGGAAGGGGAAGAGAAGAACAGCCTTGTTTCGGAGAAAGAGCGGAGAAAAGGCAAGAGAGAATCCCGGCGGCCCGACAGAACATGGCACAGCCATTCGGGGACGCGCTGTGCGACAGACTCGGCAACGGCAACGGTGCCATCGTTCTCCCATTTTTCTACCGAGCTCTGTAACGTCGACGTTTTGCTAAAGCAGCCAAGCAGTCGGTCAAGCTACACAAGCCGCGCGCTTAAGAAGGCGACTGAAATGCGGCGATCGCGCCCAGTCACGTCGAGAGACTCCCCACGGCCACCTGCCCTTCGCCGGGCGAGTTCACTCCGTTCGAGAGAGCACCTCTCGCACCGTGGGCGGGATGGACGCCTCGTCGGTGTCCCGGTAGAGGCGTGCCAGCGCAGACCTGATCTTGGCCCTGCCGAGCCTGTCCTTGACGTCGGAATCGTACCGGGCGGCGACATCGCCCTCGATGCCCTTGCGGATCCCTCCCCATCCGACGGGCACTTCTTCGAGGTAGAATACCTGCTTGAACACGGGATCGACATCCTCTGAGGGCAGCGAGAGACACCTCATTGCCTCTTCGGGGGATATGTGCGTCCGAGGACCGTCGGCGACCCAGGGCGCCATCTTACACGCCAGATCCTTTGCCGTCGCAGCGGCGGGATGAAGAAAGAGCGCCGCAGCCAGGAAGACGATGAAGGGAGTCGTAGCGAGCATGGCGGACGAGTGCTGCTCGATGAAGCAGCTAGACTTGTTGATGTTGCATGTACGTGCCCACCAAGCCGGCGACCGGGTGAGGTGATGGAAGATGGCAAGGCAGATCGCTCGAGTCTTTGACCCTTAGCAAGATGGCGCATGGCGTGGATTCACAGCGGACGATCGTGGTCCAAGCGCGTTTGTCGTGTGGAAATCTCGCACGAAACATCGGGACGGTGTGGACCGTCCACTTTCGGATGGATCAGGGCGTGTTGCTCACGACCACACGCTTACCGGTGCCTTCTCGCGCACCGTGATGATGATTGCAGCGAGCCGGCTGGTCGTGCTGCTCATTGCAGCCCTCCTGACGTCCTTCGGCATTCATCTCGCCCGTACGCTACCGGTCTATCGTTTCTACCTGCCCGAGTGAGTCACGCATCTCGCGGTACAAGCCGCGCTGTTCTAACATGTGTGTCTGACCTCGTCCCGTCCCGCAGAGCGCCGATAGCACTGGCGCACGTCGAGCCATCATTCCCGGACTCGAGACCCATCGGTGGCGCCGTGCCTCTCGACCAACGATGCACGCTCTACGACCGCCTCCCCGCTCCGCGTCGCCTGCCCGCCACCTCGCCAGGATTCCGAGCGGCGATAGGCTCCTTCGAATCGATCGGGTCAGACGCGCACCAGTGTCGGACGTACCGCGATCGGTTCGCCGCGTACACCGACGAGGCGCTCGGCATCGACTACTTCAAGACGGCCCAGGATCGGCTCGGGCTGCCGCAGCACGGGCGCGGCGAGCGGTCAGAGGCGTGGTACCGCGATCGGCTGTGGTACGCCAACCTGCTCGCTGAATCCGACCAGGACAGGCCCAGGCGCTCGTACATCGATTGGGCCGAGACGGTCCGGGCGTGTACCGCCGACGGCGACGGGCCGAGGCGAGGAAAGATGGCCTTCGTTCTTCGCTCCTACCAGGGCTTCGTATGGGTAGGTGCTCTTCGCTGCGAAGCGAGGTCCGGAATCGGTAGCTCGCCAGTCGGCTGCTCAGCAACCCATCCGACTGACCCCGCCTTGGCCCCCCGTCCTCGTCATCCGCAGACCGAAGACGCCATCCTCAACGTCCGCGCCCTCATCTCGGAACTCTCGCTGCGCTCCCGATCCAGGACTACGAGGCAGGGGCCGGGGCCGTCGCAGCGGCCGGGACAGAAGGTCGACATCCACATCCTGGTCGAGATCAAGGACGCACGGTCCGCCGGGGCGCTCACGTCCGACGCGGCGCGGCGCAAGGTGCTCCGTTCAAGCGTGCCCATCGAGTTCTGGTCCCTCGCCACGCTGTGGAGCGAGGCCGAGATGGTGCAGCACTACCCGGACCTCGCCGGCGACTTTCGCGACGGCATCTCGGCCCAGTCGTCGTACCGCGGCTGCACGATGGCCCTCCAGGTGTTTGCGAGGCGGCACAGGGAGTACGACCGCTTGGTCAACTGGGAGATGGACACGCGCTTCACCGGCGATTACGCCCGGTTGCTCGAGAGCGTGCAGGGTGAGTCGAGTCGGGTCGAGTCGTGCGTGGCGCGGGGTGAAGAGGGGGGGAGCAGCGACTGACGACTTTCCCGCGCCGTCTTGATGGGATCTGCAGCGTTTGCCTTCGAGCAAGAGGGCTACGACCCCACCGTCGACGACACCTACACACGGTGGAACGTCTCTGGTCTGCAGCGCCGGGGGCAGGCATCGCGGTCGGCCGCCTCCGAGGCGACCTCGGACCGCTGCGAGCGAAGGCAAGCCGACCTGATCACCTTCACGCCGCTCTTTGACCCCCGCGGATCCGGGTGGTACTGGGAGTACGACATCCAGAGTTCGTAGGACGGCAGCCTCTTGATCCGCTGTGCATCGCCGCGAGGGCAGGCTGATTTCTCGTCTGACCATCTTCTCGGCTTTTCTCTGGCCTCGCCTCGCCTCGCTTCGGCAACAGACTACCGCGGTGGCGTCTCGACACCCCGCGCGGCGTCGGTGGGTACGAACATGGTGCTGAGTCGACGCCTGCTCGATGCCATGGACTATACGAACCGCGAGCGGGCGCGGTCCCTCTTCTGCGAGGCGTACGCACCCACCGTCGCACTGCACTCGCTCCTCGCCCTGTCCAGGACTGCACGTAGGCAAGGACGGCTGGACGAGTCGGTGGAACGCGACTACCGTACCATGGCATCGATTTGGAACTCGACGGCAACGCCATCGCCCACCGCCGCTGCCGACGACGACGACGACGACGACGACGACGGGGCAGGACGACAGTGCCACTACCTCAAGGCCGTCTCGGTGCCGCATCCGATCCTGTTTCGGTACGACGCGAGCGCGGAGCGGGTCGAGGGATGGATCAATCCGATTCGGCAGCCCTACTCGAAACGCCACGAGTCGGCGCTGCGCGACACCAGCTTCTACTATACCTCGTCGGTCGCGGCGTCTCTATACCGCGAGTGGGCGCGCGGCGGCGACGAGGGCGACGGCGACGGCGAGGGCGAGGGATGTGCCCCCCACCTCTTGCTCCATCCCGTCAAGGGTGAGTTTGCGGATTGAGTAGATCGAGGCTGAGCCGGGATGGTCGGGACTCGGGAGGTGAATGGACCGGGCAGCGCAATACATTCGTCGGCGCCGGCGTCGGAGCAACGAGGTGACGTGTGACGTCTGTCGGCGGACCGACCAAGCCCTGACTTTTGACCGCGTGGACCCTGGCTTGCTGTCCGTGGTCGCTGCCCTCGCTGCCCCCTTTCTCCCCGTCGTGGCTCCTTGGTCATCATCTCCTTGCGCTCGCTGCGTCTTGGCCTCGCTCTCCCATGGCCGCCATCTCTCGCCACATGACATCCAAAGCGCTGGCTTGCGGGCCAAAGCCGAGTTCGAACAGGGCGCAGAGGTCGGAGCGCTAAAGGGGGACGGCAGACGAGAGGGGGCAGGGGACAAGGCATGACGCGAGTTTAGAACCGGCACACCCCACGAGGCGAGGCGAGGGCCGCCATCTCATCTGTGGAATGTGGCCCTCCTCGAGCGGCAGCCAGGCAATGCAAGGCGAGCGAGGCCGGCAGAGAGCAGAGGCCGGCCCTACATGACAGAGCAGGCCGCCCCTCCCCCCGGGCCAGCATGCCGCGCCGGATCCACCAGTTCCAGACTCTGTCTTGCTCGCCCAGCGACCATCTCGCTGTCTTGCCCTCGAAAGAAGCATCGTCGGTTCGATCCTGCCTCTGTCGCTGTCGCTGTAGGACGGTGAGAATCCAGTGAGAGGGCCGCACAGTACGCGTTGTCTTAGCAGGACATCATCCTACATTCGCTCCTTTGGTGACTGCTCCCCGCTCTCTCCAGCGCTCTCACAGACTCATCCTGCCCTCGCTCCGCACACCTTATCCTCCTCGCTTGGCTACCGCTACCCTACCCGCCGTCGCTTGCTGCCTTGCCTTGCCTCGCCTTGCACTCCGACCCGTATCCGGCCCAACATCCGACCTTAGGTCATCGACGGCACCTGAGCCAGCGTCGCCCCTCTCTTGCCAGCACAACAACAAGGAGATCAAGAAGGACGAGGAGATGGAGACGATCCACGAAGTCGTCCCCCTCTTTCCCCGCCGCTCCGCCTCACTACGACCACACCATACCCTCGCACCGCTTCCTGCCTCTCCATCCTCCCCTACACCACGCTCTTCCTCCTCGAACCGTCCGGCCACGGCCAACCCGAGCATTGGCGGCGGCAGCAGCAGCCTCGTCGGAACCACAGCGAGGGACAAGTCGTATCGCAAACGAGTTCCACCCCCTCTCGCCCTCGTGCAGGCGACGGCTTCGCCAAGTGTGGATCCATCTTCGCCCGTCTCGCCGACCACTGCGAGCTCGAGCAGGACGGCGTTGAGATCGAGCCTCGAGCAGCAGCCGCGCAGCGTGACCGCGGGGCCATTCTCGCTCCATCCCTCGTATACGCGCACTCGTCGATCCAGCCTCTCGCCCACCTCGGCGCGCCCCATCCACCACCACCACCACCACCACCAACACGCCATCGCGATCGGCGTCGACGAGTACGGACGTCGAGGCTCGGCATCCTCTTCCACCTCGGACTCGACCGCCTCTTCCTCGGCCTCATCAGCCACGATCCACGCCGGCACGACAATGGTGGAAGACCGACGCGGAAGCGATGGCAGCGCCGCCAGTACGGCGCACAGCATCGGCGGCGGCAGCGTCGACGAGACCAAGGCGTGGGACGGTACTGCATCGACAGCGCCGACGACCTCGGCGATCACCACGTCCAAGGGCTACGTGACGAGTACATCGTCGTTTTGCGGGACACCCGACATCTATGGCTACCACACCACGACGCGGGCCCGCGAGGCAAAGGTCCACGTCCTAAACGTCCCCACGGCCGTCTCGTTTGTCCCGACCGACCAGCCTCAGACGGCCATCAGCATCACAGAGGATCGTATCGTGATCGACACCATCTACCCTCCCACGCTCTCATCCTGCTCCGACCACGATGGCGGCGCCGACGACCAAGAGGGAGGAGCAGGAGCGATGAGGGCCGGCGATGGCGGGCCAGCGGCGACGGGTGCAAAGAGGAACCTGCGAGGGGACAAGAGGAGAACAGCAGCGGCCGATACGATCCACATGCTTCGGGACCACGAGGCGAGCCTGCTCCTCGCCCTCGAACAGGTCAAGACGCTGCACGTCGGATCCACCATCGAGGACGAAATCGAGCTGACCGTGAGGGGCACCACCGTCTTCCCGCCTCCGCTCGTCGGTGCGCGCATGGGCGCCAAAGCGACGTCGTCGACGGCGACGGAAGGCCAGGCCGACTGTCCGTGCATCTGCTGCAGCGTTGGCTGTACGGCCCCGCACTTTGCCTCGACGCCACAGGCGGGCATCGAGACGCGGCTCGCACCGCTACCGGCGCCGCTGCCGCTGGCGGGATCGCATTCGTCGTCGTCGACGACAACGGCTTCTTCGATGCCGCCCACGCCGACGACGCCGTACCACCGCGGCGTCGAGGCGGGCGAGGTGCTGCCTCCGATCTTTGATCTGCACCACCACGTCGACCCATCGTGCGACCCGGATCCGTACGAGGTCAAGGGCCCCGTCGTGTCGAGGTCCGTCCGTGTCGATCCGGTCGAGACGACGCGCATCTCTTCGATCAACGACCCGACACGCTGCCCGGACACGTCGCACCTCGTCGCTGGTCAGCTGGCTTCCAACGCCGTCGTCCCGCCGCCGCGCAGGAGCTCGAAGCTGTACGCCGTCGGCGCCAGGAGGGGGGCGAGGAGCAGCGGCAACCTCCCCGCCACGGCTGCCACCGCTGCCACCTCGCCCTCGTCCCCTACGTTTGCGTCGAGGTACAACGGCACCCCGACACGCGGCATCAGCGCAAACGAGGGCGTGATCCAGCCCAGGTCAGGGCGGAGGAGCCTCGACTCGTCCCTCGCTGCGCGCCCGCCCGTCGAGACCGCCCCGCCTCTGCCCGCATCCCGCTCCGCCCTCGTCCAAGGCTCCGCCACCGATCGCGGCGAAAAGCAGGCTGCGGTCTCGGTGCTTCCTCGTCCTCCTCTTCCTCCGCTGCCCGCCAGCGAGCGGGAGCAGCTCGATAGGCAGCAGCCCAGGCTACGCAAGAAGGAGTCGACTCTATCACGGCTGCGCAGGTCCCTCAGCACCACCATTCGCAGGAAGAGGGCCTCCAGCGGCGCTCCCGACGCCATCGATGGCCACGAGGGCAACCTCGCACCACCGGCTGCTTCTCACCCAAATGAGTTTGGCGCCGTACGAGCTCAGTGACGAGCACACTCCCACCATGCACGTCCTCGGTGGACGAAGCGGTGGACGAGGCTGAGGACGAGGCGGAGCTGGTTGTACGAGGAAGCTTGGATTCGCTGATGTAGGAAACAAGACGGAGCGCCGAGAGACAAAGACTAGAGGGCCTGTGTAGCAGGCAAGAGCGGGCCTCTCGTCTTGATGGAAGCGGCAACGGGCGATAGCGGCCCTGTTTTTTCGTGCGTGAGTGCGTGACTGGAAGACCATCGAGGCGCGACGACAGAGACAGAGGGAGACGTGGAAAAAGGCAGACGGGGAGACGGGGGAAAGACAACGAGACGGTCCATCGGTAATGCTTGATGTTTGTGTGTTCGAGACGAAGGGCGTGACGCAGGCGGGACGGGACAGGCGGCGGGGGGGCCTTGCCTCTAGGCATCGTCGGCGCCGCCGTACTTGGGGACCCACATCTCGCCCTGGACCCAGGTGCGCAGCTGGTCCTCGTCCATGCTGGCCGTGTAGCCGCCGTCGTTTGCGACCTTTTGCTTGTTGGCCATCTGGATGCAGCGGACGGCAATGTCGCGGCTGATTTCGCGGATGCGGTCCGTCTTGGGGTAGAGGCGCCCCTCGTCGCGCTCGGCCTGGGTGAGGGCGTCGGAGAGGGCGAGGGCGCTCTCGGTGACGATCTCGTTGGTGATGCGCGAGGCCTTGCAGAGCGCGGCGCACAGGCCGATGCCGGGGAAGACGAGGAAGTTGTTGCCCTGGCCCGGGATCAGCCGCTTGCCCGTCGGCGACTGCGACGCGTCAATCTCGGGGAACGGCGACCCGGCGGCAAAGAGGACGCGGCCCTCGGTGAAGCGCACCGCCTCCTCGTAGGTGCACTCGCTGTTGTCGGTCGGGTTCGACAGCGGGAAGATGATGGGGCGCTTGTTCATGTCGGCCACCTTGCGGATCACGGTCTCGTCAAACGTGCCGCGCACCGTCGACAGGCCGACGAGCGCCGTCGGCTTGACGTAGTCGACGGCGTCGGCGAGCGACTTGAACTGCTTGCCCTCGTTGTCGGTGCGCGCAAAGTAGACCTTGTGATCCGGCAGCTTGTCGCCGCGATCCCGGGTGACGAGGCCCTTGGAGTCAAAGATCCACACGCGCTCCCGCGCCTCGTCCTCGGTCAGGCCCTGGCGCATAAAGAAGCTGAGCAGCTGCTTGCCCACGCCGACGGCCGCCGAGCCGGCGCCCGCCATGAGGATCCGCTGGTCCCACAGCGGCTTGCCGCTCTCCTTGGCCGCGATCCGCGCCGCGTTGGTGAAGCCGGCCAGGATGACGCTGCCGGTGCCCTGGATGTCGTCGTTGAACATGGGGTACTTGTTCTGGTAGCGTTCGAGGAACATGAAGGCGTTCTCCGAGGTGAAGTCCTCAAACTGGATGATGAGGTTGGGGTACTTGGCGTGCAGCGCCTCCATGACCTCGTCGAGGAACTCGACGTACTCGTCGGTGCCCGGCCGCTCGCGTCGGAGGCCGAGGTAGAGCGGGTCCTCGAGGTTCTTTTTGTTGTTGGTGCCCAGGTCGACGACAATGGGCACCGTGGCGCGAGGGTGGATGCCGGCGCCGGCGACGTAGAGCGAGAGCTTGCCAATCGAGATGCCCTGGCCGTTCCAGCCGAGGTCGCCGAGGCCAAGGATGCGGGAGCCGTCGGTGATGACGGCGATGCGGGGCGCGCCCGAGGGGACGGGCCAGTTGTCGACCAGCTCAGCCACCCGGCCCTTGTCCTCGAGCGAGATCGAAAGGCCTTCGGGACGGCGGTAGATTTCCGAGAACTGCGGGGTGATGGGAAGAAGGAGACCTTGGTCAGCGATCCGTGCTGGTGCCGGTGCTCGTGGTCTAGCCCTCGCGACCGAAGAGGGTCCAAAGGTCCGCCAGCCGGGCCACGGCTCACCTTCTGGCACGCCTCGCCGACGGTGGGCGTGTAGATCAGGGGGAGGCACTCTTCCATGTGCTCCATGACGAGGGCGTAGAAGAGCCTCGTATTCGTCTGGCGCAGGCTGGCGAGGAAGACGTACTTCTCGAGCGGGGTCGACTTGTTGCGGAGCTGCTTGGTGACGCGGAGCAGCTGGACGCTGAGGCTCTGGCGCGCCGGGGGCAGGAGACCGCGGAGGCCGAGCTGGTCGCGCTTGTCATACGAGAAGGCGGTGTCTTTGTTGGCGAAGGGGTCGGCGTAGATGAGGTCAGCGTTGGTCGCTTCGCGGCGTGCAGAGGAGCTGGCAAAGGAGCGTGCGGACGGCGGCGACGACGCCGAAGAATGGGGTGGCGGGAAGACCGAGGGCCCGGCGACGGCACCGACCCTGGCACCACCCTGGCGGCTCGCCGCGGCTGCCCGACGGGCTGTCCAAGGTAGCACCGAGGCGAACATGGTGGGCGCCGGCGACAAGAGCGAAGAGCGAAGAGCGGAAGTATGCAGCAGCGTCGGAGCGGAACGGAACGGAGACGACGAGGAGCAGCAAGCAGCAACGGCGAGCAACGAGCGGGGCGGAGGCGGGGCGAGGGCGACAAAGAAAGTGGCACGAGGAGTGTCGAGAGAGAGGGAGAGGGTGTGGACGTGGACGTGGAGGTAGACGGTGACGGTGACGGGGAGAGGGGGGGGCGTAGGAGAGAGGAAGACACCGACAAGGCACCGGTCCAAGGTGAAATGGGGCCCGGACGCCCTTCTCCAGATGGACGGGATGGATGGATCGACGGGCCACACGAGTCACCGCACGGTTGCTCTGAGAAGAAGCAGGTAGGCAAGCAAGTGGAGAGGACGCACCGCGGCGGCGCCCCGGCCAATTTGGGCCAGCTGCCCGCCTCCACGGCTTCACCCGAAGTCCCAACAATTTCCGGGTCCCGCGTCGGGCTGGGGGGAGGAACAAACCTGGACGGCCCGCTCCGCCCCCAAACGTTGCTGTTCTGCGTCGCTCTATCTGAGCTCGCCCGCCAGATGCCAGGATGCGACTGCAGCATGCTTGGGCAGGGCCTGAGCCTGCGCCTGTGCGTCTCTCGACACCAAGGCATCGAGGGGCAAAGCTGCGAGAGCGGGGGATGCTCGGAGGGACACGGAAGCAGGATGCCATGCCGTGCCGTCCGTTGCAGCCTCGACGGCGAGATGCCAGCAAAGCTGAGGGAGCGGTCCGCCAGCGCTGCCTCGTCCAAGCCAACCCGACTCGAAGCAAGCAACGACGCTGCGTTGCCGGTGCCATCGAATCACGGCGCACGAAGCTCGTCTCGTCGTACGTACGACGATGGTACAGTAAAGCCCCGCGCTCGCCGGAGCAGAACGGGGCCTACGTCGCCGCATTTGCCATGCCGAACACGGCTCGAGTGGGGAAAGAGGCGTCGGAAACAAGGCGAGCCTAAACCCAGCGGACCGCCGCACCGGGCGGAAGCAAGCAAGCCGCCAGGCCGCCAGCAGGCTAGGGATAACCAGCCACGCTGCCTCATGCAGGCCCGCCCGAGCTCCTCCAGCTTCATGCCCCTCCACAGCGACAAATCAACGGCGCGCCAGCCAGCGCAGGCCAGAGCAACACCAAAAGGCAAGGGTTTTGCCTAGGGAAGGGGCGTCGCCGGACCGGCCGCCGACAAGACGCTGCTGTCCTCGCTCTCTGCTGCTGCGCCGCGCGAAGAAGCCCAAGAAGTGGTGCAAAGCACCACCGCCCAGCCTGGCTGCCGGCCTGCCTGCAAGCTATCGCTCCGTAGCCGCCGGTATCTAAGCCTGGCCGGGAACCCTAGCAACGAGCGGAAGGAACCGGAAGGAAAGCTTCACCGGCGAACAGGCCTGACATGGCAGGTTGGCCAGCGGGAAACTCTGCGCTGCCGTGTTGGCCGAGCATTGCCACGAACCAACGACGCCGACGAGGCAGCGGGACGGAGGGCCAAGCTGGTTCTAGAGTCGCTGCGGACGCCGCCGGAGAACAGAGCAAGAAGCAGACGGCCGACGCCAGGCAGGAAAAGCGCTGAAGCCCAACTCACCCTGGTTTGTGAAGACGTCGCGAAGGTTGGCGGCGCCGCCGTAGGGGTGCTTGGCAATGGCGAGGTGGAGGTTGTCCTCGCGCGGGTCGTCGCTGGTCTTGTGGTCGGGCGTGGGCTGCGGAGGCTTGATGTGGGTGCCATTGGCCGTCGTCACCGCCGCCTTGGAGGGCGTGGTGGGTGCGGCGGCGGCGTAGGTGGTCTTGGGGCCGTCGGCAACGGGAGGCGTCATGATGGTAGCGGCTAGCAAAAGAGGTGCTGAGCGGAAGAGGCGACGAGGCGTGGACGAGACGGAGAGCACGACCCGGAACAGATGATAGCTCGGGGCGAGGAAGGTGGAGCGGTGGTGGTGGTGGTGGTGGTAGCGAGCAGCCACGGCAACGGCGGTGGAGGAGGAAGGATGAGAGGGGACAGAAGGCGATGCAGGCAAGGCGCAGAGGCGGGCAGAGAGGCCTTATATCCATTATGCCGGAAGCTGCCGGATGGCCCTGCCAGGATGGACGCCTCGACCACGTCGGCTGGCCCGCGATACACGCCGACAGGTCGACCTAGCCTGGCGGTGCTCGAACAGCGAAGCGCAACCAGGGGCCAACACCGCAGCGCAGATGCCGGCCGCCCCCCGCCCCCCCGCTGCGGACGGAGGCAGGCGTTGCAGCTGCCCTGGAGGCCAGCGACAACGTACCGCAGCGCAGCGCTGCGATGTCATCACATCGGGTGGGCTCGTCAGGCGAAGCACCCGCACGCCTTCGTACAAGGTCAAGTCAAGTTTGCATCGTCACCCTGAATCTCCCGAAGGCAGGAGAGCTGCTGCACCTGAGATGAAATGTGGGGAAGCGCAAAGGCCCAGAGGCCAGCGGAGCGCAAGGACCGCGGTGAGGTTGAGGTCGAGGACGAGGACGAGGACGACGGCGAAGATGACCCTCGTAGAAGGTAGGGTGAGGGGGCAGGGGCGTTGCACCCAAGAACCGGGGCCTGGGTGCGTCGTGCGTCAGTCTAGAGAGAGGCAGGCAAGGCGCCTTGCACCTGACACCCTCCCCAACGGCGCGGCAGCCAACCAGAGGGTCCCACGCCGGCCTCCCACTCGGCTTGTTCCGGAATCTTCCACGAAATACACTCTGGTACTGTATGGGGTCGACCCGGCGACAAGCGCCCCCAACATCCAGCCCCTTCGTCGTGTCGGCCCTCCTTGGCTGCGCTGGCAGACGACGAGGGAATTCGCCGCGCCGCGGCGAGCTGGCCGGCAGGCTTCAATCAACGCCGAGAGCGAGCGAGTCGGTCAGTCGCCGACCCGTCGAAGACGGACGGAGTGACCCGATCGTGCGTGTGTGAAGGAGCAGGCCGGGTGGGGGGCGGGGCAGCGAGCGAGGCCAGACAGGTGAGCCTACTGCGTTCGGAAGCGGACCGGGTCCGTACAGCGAGAACAGCACCAGGGCCAGGACCTTGTCGAGGCTTGGGGCCCCCCAAGTCGGGCGGGCGGCTGGGAAAAATGTCATCTCATGACTCGACCGTGCACCAGCCCCTCGGGCTGATCATATGGCAGGCAAGCCTTACAGTATGGGCGCCAGATCTTTGGGCGGGACGTGCGCGCCGGGGATGGGGTTCGCCCCAGCTCGCAGCGTGTTGGCAGGCGGAAGGGGTCCGACAGCACGAGCCAAGCAACCCGCAGATGGACGTGCGGTCGGGGGCCTCGGGGGGGGCGTCACGCTTGGTCCCGTCCCGCGCGCTTTCCTGGCTCGTGGACGTGGTGCCAACAACGGACAGGCGGGTCGCGACCGGGTAGGACTCGCAGGGTGGGCGGGTGGGCAGGGCTGCAAAGCTCGATCCGATGTCGTTTCTGGATGGCGCAAAAGCACGACGAGTCACATACATGGAGCAAGCAACTAACGTCCGGGCCCACCGGCTACGGCAACAGAGGGACGGGTCAACGGCGAAGATCCAGAGGTGGTGGTGGTGGTGGCGGTGGTGGTGTGTGGCAGGTCAGGTCGTGAAAGGAAGGGTCGGGACCGGGAGCGACCGGGCATGTCGATTCGGCTTTGCTTTCACGGACGCGAGACGCGGTGCTGCTGCTGTCGCCGTCGCGCCAGGCAAGTCTCGTCTCATTCCATCGTCGCCGCGGGCTGCCTGACCTGTCCTCGAAGCGATGGCGTCGAAGCGGCGGGGAGTCGAGTCGCTGTGCGATCGTCGGATCTCCATCTTTCGGACCTCGGTAGCAAGGAAGCGTGACCTCGAGATTGACGCCTCGAGGCCCAAAAGAGAAGGTCGCCTGGTGGTCACGGGGGCATCACATCGACCAGCACCTTTCACGATGAAGGCCAAGGGTGGATGGCAGTACGGAGTCGTCCTAGTAGAAGCAGTAGCAGTAGTCGAAGGGCGATGGCGATCCGGCCGACACGGTCGCCTTCGATACGATCAGAGAGGGATTGGGGTTGAGCAGATCTCGGTGCCGTGCGGCGCGATAAGGGGAGATGGAGGCCCCCAGTTGCCCCGGACTCGGCGGCCTGGCACCATCATGCGTGCCACCACCACCTGCCTGCTCCGTATTATGCCGGAAGCGACGAGGCAGGCTTCTACGCATCGAACACGGATGACCCCACGTGCAAGAGCGGAAGGGGTGCTCCGACGAGGGCGTACAGCAGGCAGCAGGCTAAGGGTACCGGCGTAGAGCATCCAGGCAGCGCATCCACGAGCGCCAGACGAGTGCGGGGCCCCGCTGTCGATCCCGGAAAGCTCGTGGCGTGGCGTGGCATGCTGTGGTTTCGGACTCGTCGGCGGTGACGGCCAAGGCGAGCGACGATCCCGACCGACCGGGAAGCGAGGAGAGCGCGGGGGGGAGGTGGCGTCGCGGCGATGGATAAGATTGCGGCAGCCGCGGAAAAGGACCGCCAAGGGCCGCTCGGCGTGGAGCTGGCGGCTTTATCTCGCGCCGTGCTTGGCTCTGGCCTTCGCTGCAGAGTTCGGAAGTCGGGCAGGAGAGAGAGCTTTTTGCCTTGGCCTCCACACTTGAATCTCGCTGCCTTCGCCTCGACACCTCTGCCCAGGCTCTCGGCCCTATCGAAGACGACGACGACAACGACAACCATGGCGAGCACCGACCATCCGTCACCAGCTGCAGGCAACGCAAGCTCGACCACACCGGGTGGACACCAGCTGTCCGTCGACGAACGGATCGCGAAAGCGGCGGAACTCAAGGCCGAGGGCAACGCCCGCTTTGCCGCCGACGACCTCGACGCGGCGCTCAAGGCGTGGCATCATGTACGTTGACCCAACGTCCCGTCCTCGTCCACTTTGCAACGTCAGTCGCTGATTAGCTCCACACTTGCGGATGTGGATGCTAGGCCCTGCTCTATTCCGCGGGCATCAACAGCTTTTCGACGCTCTACGGCTCCCGGTCCACCGACGAGCAGAACAGAAAAGCCGAGGAAATCACCAGGGCCGTGTGGAACAACATGGCCGGTGCGTCGCAGTCTCAGGCCGTGCCGTGCCGAACAGTCGGTCTCCTCTGATCGCACAGCTGACACGATCCTTCGGACGTTCTCGCGCAGCGTGCTACCTCCGTCGTGAGCAGTGGGACAAGGCCGTTTTGGTCACGACAAAGGTACGTGCGTTCCTCCCTCGCAGCCACGACAGCCCTCTCGATCTGCTACAACCCTCTCAGCACCGTCCCATACGGTATACCCCTCGTGTCCACCTCGACTCCTCTTCTTCTCGCCATCTTCAGGTCCTCAACTCGGATCCAAAGAACCTAAAGGCCCTCTACCGCCGCACCCAGGCCCACCTCGCCCTCGGATCTACCCAGAACGCAGCCAAGGACCTCGACGTGGCGCTCGACAAGTCGCCAAACGGTGCGTGCCCGCCGTCGCGTTGCCGCCACTGCAGCAAGACTGTCCCGGCTGACGCTGCCTCCCTCGCCCCTTTTGCCCCGCGCGTCCCGGCCTCACAGATCCCGCGGTGCGAAAGCTGGCCGAGGAGCTTGTCAAGCTCGTGGAGAAGAATGAGGCGGAACAGTCGGCTGCGACGACGGAAGCGACCATCGCCGAGATCGTCGATGATGGACCGCCATGAGCCGACTCGGAGGCGGGGCAGGAGAGCGCCAGCTCATGTCCCGAAGCGGTGCAATCGATACCACCAGCAAAGAGAAATGATCCGCGATATTGACTGCGAAATCCCGGCTGGAAATCCGCAACCAAAAAGGTCAAAAGAATAGCTTCGGTCGGTCTCGATCCGACGACCTTTGGGTGACCCACATCGCTTCGAAGTGGAAAGGTGATATGAGCCCAACGCGCTAGTCCGACTGCGCCACAAAGCTCCTTGATGAAGGGAGCACTCAGCTTTGGTTTAATCAACGCCTAGCGCAATTTTGGCCAGATGACAAGATATTTTGCGACTGCCCCCGCCTCCGACAACGACCGGCTGACCTACCCTGATCGCTCCTCCAGCTGCTCCACCACGGCCCGACATCTTCACAGGCCACCGTGACGAACTGCGCGACTTGAGGCGTCCTTCTCCCAGCAGCGCAGCACGGGAGCCGGCGGCGCATGGTGTGCAAAGCCCGTCGCGGTGAGGGGAGTGTCGGACGAAGTCGGCCGAAGACATCGACGGGCCAGGCGGCGAGGGGGTGACGTCGATCGAGCGAGCCCTTTGGCGCCCGCCTTACCCCGCTTTTGCGTTGCCCAGCACCCCAGCAAACGACGCCCGACCTGGCCATGCGGAGGGGCGGCGGCAGTTTTGGCTTTGCCGTTGTTACCGACCGCAGCGATGCCGCCGGGCCGCTGTCCGCCTGCATCTTACCCCATCCTCGCGCGGCAGCCGCTTCGGAGGTACTTGGTCGCTATGGCCGATCCACTCTGTCCCCTCGCCCGACAGAGGACGTGATGAGGGTCGAGGATCGTTTGTCGTCGTCGTCGCCCATTGCCTTCACCACCTCCGCCCCTTCTGCCAACGACGACGAACGGAACGCGACACGACCCAGACTCTTCCTGTATAGACAGGTCTGGCCTAGACGAAGGACGACATGAGCGCACGGGATGCTTCTACCAGGGACGCCAAGATACCCACACCACGACGGGCAGGCCGACACGATCCACCGACTTTCTTCGTGCCATCCACCTCCGCATCCGCACCCGCATCCGCCGCCACTCCCGACAATGCTGGACCACCGCACCCCGCTGCGCCGGCGGGCAACGACCACCGACCCACATTGAACGCAAAGGAAGCGTCTTCGCGCAGTCTCGGTCTTCGGCTGACGCGCACGCACTCGCGCAAGGACCTGTACGATGCCGATGCCGGCAGCGTCGACGGCGAGTTTGGCGCCTACGGCCACGCGTCCGAGGACCAGGCCCACGCCGGTGCGGCGCCGGTGCGCAGGATGCATTCGCGGTCGAAGTCGAAGACGCAGAGGCACGAGACGGTGCTCGAACGCATCGGCGACCTCGAAAGGGACGACGTCGAGCTGGGCGCCCACGAGGCCAGGCAGCTCGCAGAGGTGCGCGCTGGAGGGACGGGCGAGGACGAGATGGACCACGAGCGGCGACGAGTGCACACGGACGACGTCGACCTCGAGAAGCAGCCGCAGCAGCTACGGCAAAGGCGCGGTCGACGTCGCGACCCGTCGGCTCGTCGCGCTCCAGCACACCGCTCTCGCAGGACCGGCAAGGCGCCGAATCGA
>NW_006920893.1:258132-271414 GCF_000417875.1 Pseudozyma flocculosa PF-1
ACGGGGCGGTGGCGCCTCATCTTTTGGGCCACATCGGGCTACGGCGGCCTGACGGCGCTGGTGGGCTTCCTGCTGCTGCCCGAGACGTACGCGCCGCGCATCCTGCACTCGAAGCGCAACCGGCTGCGCAAGCAGACGGGCAACGCGGCGCTGCACACCGTCTTTGACGCCGACGGCGGCGAGGCGTGGTACACGCGCTTCGGGCACAACCTCGTCCGGCCGTTTATCCTGCTGACGACGCAGCCCATCATCCAGGTGTTTTCCGTCTTTATGATGATTCTGTACGGGTGCATGTACATCCTGCTCACCGTGTTTCCGCTGGTTTTCGAGGAGACGTACGGCGAGCGGCCGGGCGTGGCGTCGCTCAACTACATTTCGCTCGCCATCGGCTTCACGGTGGGCGGGCAGGTGGGCGGGCGCGTCGTCGACCGCGTCTACCGGCGGCTGCGCGACGGGCGGGGCGGCGGCGTGGGCCAGCCCGAGTACAAGCTGCCGCTGCTGATGGTGTCGTCGCTGCTGCTGCCCGTCGGGCTCGTCGTCTACGGCTGGACGGCCGAGCGGCGCGTGCACTGGATCGTGCCCAACCTGGGCGCCGTCGTGTTTAGCGCCGGGCTGATGGCGTCGTTTCTCGTGTCGCAGAGCTATCTGGTCGACGTGATGCCCCTCTACGCCGCCAGCGCCCTCGCCGCCGCCGTGTTTTTGCGCAGCCTGGGCGGGTTCGGCTTCCCGCTGTTTGCGCCCGTCATGTACGACAAGCTCGGCCAGGGTTGGGGGGTGAGTGCCGGTGCGCCGTGGGCGGGCGGGCGAGCGGACACAGAGAGACAGCGCGCGCTGACCGTGACCCCTCTGCTTTCTCTTTCTTCCTCGTCCTGGCCGCCCTGGCGACACGGCAGAACTCGGTGCTGGCGCTCATCTCTGCCATTGTGGGGATTCCGGCGCCGTGGCTGCTGTGGCGGTACGGGCCGTACCTGCGGTCCAAGAGCCAGTACGCGTCCAAGCAAAAGGCGGGCAACGCCCTGTCGTGAGCGGTCGGTCATCCAGCAGCAGCAGCAGTGGCGACGGGAGCGAGGGAGCGGCTTCTCTGTACGGACTGACTTTAGACTGCGGCCAATGGCCGTCGTAGAGCGGAATGAATGGAAATCGACACGGGTCATCGTGCTTTACGCCTTTGGAGACGGCAGAAAAGGGGCGGCGACGACGGAAAGATGGCGTGATGCTTCCTTTGCCTCGTCGTCCGTCCGGGAGAGGAGCGGGGCCGCGCTCGCACAAACCAGGCCAGGCCATCCGGGAGACCGAGGCCCACGTTGGCCCGCACGCCGGCAGCCGTTCAAAGCCGGAGGATGGCGCGCATCAAGGTGGGCTCTTGCTCGTGAAAGGCAGGCCGGCAGCAGGAAGACAGAGCGAGCCAGCGAGGCATAGGCGTGCGTGCTTTGCGTTGGAAGCATGAAGCGGGCGCGAGCAAGCAAAGCAAGCAAGGTGGGGCGGTCGGTCCGTATGAGCATCGCGAGGCCTTGCTTGTTGCCAGCGAGGCAGACGGCAGGCGCAGCAACCCGCGAGGCGGCCCCTTGCGCGGGGGAGGCCAGGGTGGATTTGAAATGCGGGGCAGACAGTCAGGGGGGACCCTGGCTGGCTGTCTTGGAGTCGAGCGTTTCCCCGCACTTTCGGCGTCTCCCAGGCGGCCTGCTTGCCTGCTGCTTTAGAGCTCCTCTTTGGAAGCCTGCAGCCGAGCAGGTTTCGCGCGCGCGAAGGGGCCAAGAAGGAAGGCGGGAAGGCGGGCGGGCAGGCAGGGCCGCTCAAAGTCAAGTCAAGCCGGTCAAGTCAGGAAGCGAGGATTTCAAATCGACGCGGGGCGCGGCTACGTGTGCGGGGAAACCAGGTCGCACAACCGAGAGGCAGCCCTGCCTACTTTGCCCTTCCCCGCAAATTGGCGGACGCCCCCCGCCTTTGCCTTCGCTGGCGGCACTGGGCAGCGCTGCAGCCAGCTGTGCGCGCGCAGCACACGCTTCTGTGGCCATGGGAACGGACGGCCGGCCGGCAGACAGGCAGAGCAACCTTGGCAGGCGAGACAGGGACCTGAACCCTCAGTGGCCCCCGCTTGCTTGTGCGACCACGCCTTCCTCGCTGCTGGCTGCCCTGTGCGCCTTTGCTCGCCGCCTGGTCCGCCACCCTCTGGCCTGCCTCTTGTCTCCCGGCCTGCCCTGTCAAGCCAGTCAGGCCTGGCCGAGCTGGGCGTGTCGCCGTCTCTC
Organism: Pseudozyma flocculosa PF-1; assembly: GCF_000417875.1. Lineage (NCBI taxonomy): Eukaryota > Fungi > Basidiomycota > Ustilaginomycetes > Ustilaginales > Ustilaginaceae > Pseudozyma > Pseudozyma flocculosa. The sequence continues at coordinate 260,379 of NW_006920893.1, forward strand.
TAGCCTGCAGCTGCCTAGCCTGTGTGTCGGCGTGGCCCTACCTTGGCCGCCCGCCGCGCCTGCGCTTTCAGCGGCTCCTGACCGTCCCAGCCAGGTGTATGCAAAGTACGCTGCGCTGCCTGGTCTCCTGCGCCACGCTGCCCTGTGCTGGCCTGGCAGAGTGAGTGCCATGGGCTCGTGCCTCTGCTTGCTTTGTGCCCTGGTGCTGGCCCTTGGCCTTGGCCTGGCCCTGGCCCGCCTGGCCGCCCGTTTGCCCGCCCTCGCCCGTGGTACTAAAGGCCCGCCTCCTCCGTCCGCCCGCAAGCTGGCTTCTCCTCTCTTTTGCCACCATCCACCTCCCTCTTTCCCTGGTCCTCTCTCCCCCGTCAATCGCCCCATACCCACCGCCTCTTCTTTGACGATCCACTCCTGAAAACCACCCACTTTTCCCTCATCCCCCAGCGCATTCAGACCCACCCACACCTTCAACGCACACCATGGCTCGCGTCATTGTCGTCGGCGGAGGCCTCTCGGGCCTCAGCGCCGCCCACACCCTCTACGAGCGCGGCTCCAACGTCCTCGTCCTCGACAAGAACCCCTTTTTCGGCGGCAACTCGACAAAGGCCACGTCGGGCATCAACGGCGCCGGCACAAACGTCCAGGCCGAGCACAACGTTCCGGACTCGGCCAAGGTCTTTTTCGAAGAGTGAGTGCGGTCGTCGAGACGAGAGGCAGCGACGAACACCAGCTGACCCCCCGGAACGGCCTGCCTGTCCCTGCCCGCCACCTGGCCGCACAGCACCAAGAGGTCGGCGCGTGACCTCGCGCGCGACGACCTGATCAAGGTCCTCACGGGCAACTCGGCCAGCGCCATCCACTGGCTGCAGGACGCCTTTGAGCTGGACCTGTCCAAGGTGTCGCGCCTCGGCGGCCACTCGCAGCCCCGCACGCACCGCGGCGGCCAGCGCTTCCCCGGCATGGAAATCACCCAGGCCCTCATGGAGAAGCTCGAGGACCTCTCCGAGTCGGACCCGGAGCGCATCCAGATCCTGCGCAAGGCGCGCGTCGAGAAGCTCATCTACGAAAACGGCGAGGTGCAGGGCGTCGAGTACTCGTACCAGGGCCAGACGCACAAGGAGCTCGGCCCCGTCGTCCTCGCCACGGGCGGATACGCCGCCGACTTTGACGACGTCAACTCGCTCCTCAAAAAGTACCGCCCCGACATCATCCACCTGCCCACCACCAACGGCGACCACTGCACCGGCGACGGCCACAAGATGGTCGCCTCGCTCGGCGGCCGCCTCATCGACCTGGAAAAGGTCCAGGTCCACCCGACGGGCCTCGTCGACCCCAAGGACCCCGACGCCAAGGTCAAGTTCCTCGCCGCCGAGGCGCTGCGCGGCGTCGGCGGCCTGCTCCTCGACAACGAGGGCAACCGCTTCGCCGACGAGCTCGGCCACCGCGACTACGTCACCGGCCGCATGTGGGACAACGACAAGTTCCCCGTCCGCCTCATCCTCAACGAGCAGTCGTCCAAGGAGATCGAGTGGCACTGCAAGCACTACACCGGCCGCGGCCTCATGAAGCGCTTCGACAACGGCCGCGACCTCGCAAAGGAGATGAAGATCCCCGTCGAGAAGCTCGAGGCCACCTTCAAGGACTACGAGGCCATCGCCCGCGGCGACAAGAAGTGCCCCTGGGGAAAGAAGTTCTTCTCCAACGCCGACTTTAAGCTCGACCAGCCCTTTTACGTCGCCCTCATGACCCCCGTCCTGCACTACACCATGGGCGGCCTCGAGATCGACCCCAAGTCCCAGGTCATCGACACCCAGGGCAAGCCCATCCCCGGCCTCTTTGCCTGCGGCGAGCTCGCCGGCGGCGTCCACGGCGCCAACCGCCTCGGCGGATCCTCGCTCCTCGGATGCGTCGTCTTTGGCCGCGTCGCCGGCGACACCGCCTCGAGCTACCTCCTCCACCGCCTCGTCACCGGCAAGGCCGTCGCCCGCGCCGGTCAGATCGCCAACCACCTCGAGACCCGCGTCCGCGCAGACCCCAACAGCCACACCATCACCCTCGAGTTTGGCTTCTCCGGCGCCGGCGCCGCCGGCCAGCAGCAGCAGCAGCAGCAGCAGCTCACCTCGGCCACCCCCTCGCCCGTCGCCCAGGGCCAGGTCTCGGCACAGCAGGCTCAGACCTCGAGCGCCGCCCCCCAGAAGCAGGAGAAGCCCGCCGAACAGAAGGAGTACACCATGGACGAGGTCGCCAAACACAACACCAAGGACGACGTCTGGGTTGTCGTTGAGGGCAAGGTCTTGGATGTCACCAGCTTCCTGCCCGACCACCCCGGCGGAGGTGAGTTCCTCTCCCCTCGTCCCCTCCCTTCCCCGTGTCCTCCGCATCGCGATCGGCCCTTCTGACCTCACAAAACGCTCCTTTTGCCCTTCTGAACGTGCAGACAAAGCAATTCTCTTGTATGCTGGCCGTGACGCGACAGAGGAGTTCTTGATGCTTCATGATCCGAAGGTGCTCCACAAATACGCGTCACACACGATCATTGGTACGGTGAAGCAGTAGACAGCTCACCGGCGGTGTTCGGGGGACCAAGACGAGCATCGTGGGTCTTTCCGAGGCGACTTTTCGTGCCTTGTCGCGGCGTCTCGACTCAGTCAATCGTACGACGGCACAACGTGTCTCTTTCTCTTCGCAGCGCCGCTCGAGTGTGTGCTTCAAGCTTCGTGTTGATCAGTCTCCTCGACGGAGGCAGGACCAGGGGAATGAAATCAGGACGAGAGCCAGGAGAAACGGGTCGGGCGGGCTGCAGAGCCCGCGCGCGCTTCTTGTGCCTGGGCCCTCTTGTCCCTCTAAGCTTGACGTGCCCGCAGTGCAGCAGTGCAGCAATGCAACAGCGCAGCAGTAGTGCATCAGTGTGCATCAGTCTGCCTGATTGATGCCCCCAACTTTAACGAAGATGCCTACCCTGCCAAGAAAACAAAAAGACCTTGAAGTTGCAGATGTTGGCTGGGCCAGCTGTACAACTACTACTGCTACCCATGGCATCATGACCACTGGTGCTGATCAAGATACATTGGGGGTCTTGGATTACTGCAGGTGGCTGAGGATGGCATGTTGCTGCTTGGCCCTGAGGCGTGCTGCCCCCCTGCCTCAGAACTTGGGCCATCCTGCGGATGTCAGCCAAGGCATGGCCTGACACAATACCCTTGTGCTACAAGTCTTGGCTCTTTCTGGGAAAAGCAGGATTGGATCATCCTGCAGTCCTTGTGCTGATGCACCTGGCAAAGGAAGTGATCAAGGGCTGAGCCTTGGGCACAACTTTGCCTGGGTCTGCAAAGTCTTGATGCCAATCTTGTCTGTCCTTCCTGTATCACCTCCTCCAAGCGGATGCGCCCCTTGAGCTCGCCCCGTATTGGATGAATTGGGCCAAAAAATCTGAAAGCCCCCTCACAGTACCGACCCTGGTCCTCGCAGCCTTTGGGAAGGCACAGGGACATCATCTCAAGCTTGAGGACTGGTGCGACAAGCCAGCCCAGTTGGACAAGACATGATCAAGGGTGAAGGGGACCAGCCACCAGATGCACACAGTGCAGCTGGTGAAAGCGTACACATATGGGTGGGAAACCAATTCGGACAAGGTGGCCCAAGCGGTGCGGTGTCATAGCTAGTAGCAGGTGCATCTGGGATGTTTTGGGGCGTATGAGTGCTACGCTTCCCCCCAGAGTCTTCAGCTACGATTTGAGAAGCGGCCACCGTAAAGCTGCTACACATCAGAAGCATAGGTACTCCTGAGAACTTTTGAAGTGCAGCATGTCTACGCTTCAGGGCATCCAGAAGTGTAGATTTGCTACAATCCTGAAGCATAGAACACCAGTTGGTCTGAGGGCTGTAGGGGTCCTACGGTGCTGAGGTTCCTGAAGTGTAGGGCCCCTACACTTCTGGGGACTGCAGGAAGCCCTACACTTCTGATGTGTAGGGGCCCTACCCTGGCTGCTTCTAGGACCGTAGCCCAAGACTCTGGGGGGATGCGTAGCACCCTTACACCCCAGATGAACCCAGATGCACCTGCTGCTAGCTATGTGTCGGCATCTGTCTCGGCCGAGAAGCCACGCAGCGCAACAGACAGCAGCAGCTGGCGCCAGGGTGTGATCTAGCCCTGGGGCCCGGCTGCTGCTTCCCTTCTGAATCCCATCGTCTTGGTCATCGAGAGCCTTTGTGTCAGCGGGAGGTCGAAACAGGCACTCCACTCGCCCCACAAGCGTTCAAGAAGCACTTCACCGACAACACGATCAAGGGCCAGGAGGTACTGCGCCCGGCGGCCTTGATACTGTGGGCCGAGGCGGCGGAGCTCAAGGCTCAGAGAGATGCCTCCCGGACGATTGAGCCTCTCTGCAGCAGCCTCGAAGAGCGCGGCGAGCTTTCGACAGCCGGCCGCCTGTCCCCCAAGGCCGCCTTCCCCGGACTCCTGTGGCCAGGGGAGGAAGAGTTTGAAGAGGACGACATCGTCGGGGGGCGTCCCGGCGAAAGAGCCTTGTGATGTGTGCGTGCCCATTCTGGCCGTCGTCTGCCTCGCCCTCGAGATCAGCAGATCCGGGGGTCGAGACCAGCTGACGGGCCTTCGATACGGCCCTTTCGGAACCCACCATCCCCTCAAAGCCAGTCTCGGCCACACCAATCATCTCGAGCTGTCCAGACTGCGCGACCTCCATCTCGACGCCTTGCACGACGACAAGCCCGCGCCGGACCAAGTTGATGCCCTCGTCGACGCGTTCCAAGGGCTGCTGGCGGGAGTCAAGGCGACGATCCAAGCCTGGGGTTCCAACAGTCTCATCAAGTCGTGGCTGCCTACTACTCTGTCCGTGGCTCTCTCAAGCTGTGTCGAAAGGTGCGCTCGATCTCCGAGGAGTTTGCCCTACCGACGAGGGGCATCGACTTTGGCAGGGCGATCACCTTGGCCGACCTCTCTGCCTTCGCTTATAACGGCGGTGAGATTGGCGGCGGCCTCGGACCGCCGGATCACCGAGGCTCTGTCGAAGGCGACACCGGCGGCCCAGGTGCGAGCTCGAGCCGCGTCACGCTCGACAGCGGCGGTGGCGACGGCACTGGCAGCGCAGTCGCGACCTCGAGCCGTGTCACGCTCGACAGCGGCGGTGGCGGCGGGCCCAGCAGCGCATTCGGCACCAGCGGCGGCACCGGAAACGCCATCGCGGGCTCGAGCGGGGTCGGAGGCGCCGTCGCGAGCACGAGCAGAGTCGCATTGGACAGCGACGACGGCACGGCCCGCTCCCTTGCGGGCTCGAGTGGGGTCGCCTTTGCTCGCAATCTCAAGCATGGTTGAGCTCCTCTCACGAACGCCTCTCCAGCAACCGCTGCCAGCATTCTCTCGTGCTGATCACTCACCCGCATCATCATCGCCCCACGCCAGCCCTAGCCAATCCCCTTTGCTGCGCTACGCACTGCGCGAATGCCGGTGCCACGGAAATCGAGTCATCTGGGCTATCGGCGGGCGGCCTTGTTCTTTGCGGCTTTTGCAATCGATGATGAGTATGGCTTTCCATGTCGGGACGGGAAGGGACAGGGCCATGTCGTGGGCCAGAGAAAGACCGGAACGAGGGGGGCTCGGGAGAAGAACAGAAAGAGGACGGGAGGGGTGAACACGGCAGGACGCCCTGAGGGATGTTGGGCCAGTCTGACCACCACCCGGGACAGGCAAGGTGTGCTCTGGAAAGCACGAACAGGCAAGCCGAGCCGCATGTGCGACGGCGAGCTCGCAGCCTAGGCGGCGTAGGGCTTTGCGTAGCTCATGAGCGGGGGCTCGGCGGGGACGACGTCGGCGGTGGGGAACGAGGTGATGGTGTTGAGGCCGGCCTGGAAGGCGTCTGCGACGCTCGAGAAGGTGTCGTTGCTCAGTCCGGAGCCGTAGGGGTAGCTGTAGCAGGAGCGCTTGTCGATGGCGGCGCGCGAGATGGGCGCGCCGACGGCGAGGGACTTGTATCCGATCTCGAAGGCGGCCGAGTCGACGAGCATGCTGGCGTGGTCGGCGTAGTGGAAGGCGCCGCAGATGTCGCTGGCCTGGAGCGGGTAGAGGCTGGCGTTGTTGATGACCGACGTGGCGCCGGAGCCCGTCTCGGGCGTGACGACCTGGTCGGTGAGGGTGTAGATGGAGGCGGTGGGGACGACGGCGCTGCCCGCCGTGGCCTTGGAGAGGGTGTTGACAAAGTGGCTGCCCGTCGACTGCTGCCACTCGGCGGCGGGGCACCCGCCCTGGGTGATCTTGGCGCTGCTGCAGTAGAGGATGCCGTCGAGGGTGCCCTTGAAGTCGGCGGCGAGGGCAATGTACTCGGCCGTGACGCTGCGCGCCGCGACGGGCCAGAAGGTGAGGGCCCACTCGACGTTGAGGTTGCCCTGGCTGTGGGCCACGATGCCCACCTTGCCCGTCGACGACTGCGGAGCGAGGTACTGGATGCCGCGCGCCACGTACTCGGCAGAGATCTGGATATCGCCCTGGCTGCGGTCCGGCAGCGTGATGTAGCACACGTCAAAGCCCGGTCCGAGGGTGGGCAGCAGCGACGTCCAGGGCCCGTTGCCCCACGACTCGGGACCGGTGCTGCCCGTGCCGTGGACGAGGAAGACGATGCCTCCGGCCTTGCCCTGGATGCCGTTGGGGCAGTTGATGACGTTCTGTGCCGTCGCCGCCGAAACGGAAAAGGGCGCGTCGCTCGTCGGCGGCACCGCGGCGCGCTTGGCGAGGGGCGAAGGGGCCGCGAGGGCCAGCGGCGCAGCCACGAGGGCGAGCAGCAGGGAGCGGGGCGAGAAGATCATTGTGGGGTATGGAGGGGATGGGATGGGGGTCGCAAGGCTTTTGAGAGAGGAGAAAAGCACAGGAGGGGTGTGGAAATGATTGAGGATGGCGAGGAGAAGGCGATGATCAGGGCGATGCCGCGTCTACTTATGGACCTCTGTGGCGCAGCGCGGCGGTCATCGGAGGTCAGCATGTCTTTGGTGGACTGCGCTGCATCGTGCACGATCTCCGCGAAAGCTGGCCATCGATATCGTCAAAGGCAGGCCGGGCGCTCGAGGATGGCTGCTGCCACCGGCGGTGTTGGTGAAACGGCGGATCGACGCGTCGGATATACCCTTGCCTACCCCGCACCGCCGGGCCGCGCCCTCGCCCTCGACGACCTCGTGGCGCTCGGCAAGGAAGGAGGGGGGAAGAAGGTTCAATCGGTGCCTGCGGGGCGTTGATCGCTTGCACTGGATCTCACGACGGCGGTTGGGAAGATGCGAGCGGTTGATACGGGCGCTGCGGTGGGTGGTCACGGCGGGCGACGACGCCCAGATCGGCAGAGGAAGGACGGCCGCTGCGCGCGTCGTGCGTACCCGACCCTGACCCTCTGCTGCCTACCTGATCAGGCTTCGCAACTCCGCACCGATACCGTGGGTCAGGATGGACCGGTAGTTGGGATCGCCCGACCGGCTGCTTTCGGATACCGGTGCAACTGATGCCGGACGGCCCAAAGGGGGACAGGGGACGAGGATGGGCGGCAATCGGTACGGTTAGAGCGGGCGGCATTGGACATGTGTGCGTGTATGCGAAGTCGGCAAAGGATGTCTCCTCCCTGACAGGGCAGCCCACGTGGGTATACTCCGTCGCCGCTGCGGCGGGCAGTACAGTAGCGATGCGGATGGCAAACGCCCCCCTCCCCGCCCCGCCCCGCGCCGGGCTACGCTCGCGGAGGATAGAAGGGAGGAGTTTGGAAAGACGGCGAATCGCGCTCGCTCGGCTGCCTCATCATCTTCCCAGAATCGATGGGCTGATGTCGACAACGACGGCACAGCGCACAGACCTTCCGTCTCCTTGTCGTCGTCGTCGTCGTCGTCGTCGATAGTGCGCCCGTCCCTCGACCTGCACACCATGAGCCGAAAGAGGAAAGAGGGGGCCCCACAAACCCCAGGGCGGACGAGTCGCTGACCCGAGGCGCAGTCGCGCTTGCCGAAAAGGCCTTCCGACCATTGCGGGTCGGCGGCAGGGCAGCAAAGAGACCAAAACCTTTCGATCTCTTCTCCCTGATGGCGGTGTACCTCGCCGTCGATCCCTCTTACCGCCGCGTCCGTGCACCCAGGCAACGACAGCCGGTCCTTGATGTCGTGTGCGCGCGGCAACGCCATTCCATCCTTCCTCTTTTGACCATAGCAGCACCAACTCCGTCGACACCTCCCTCATCTTCGCTTGCGCCGTCTCGCATCGCCTTCGCCGCCATCGTCGGCGTCTCGCTCGCTCTGTCATTCATCGACGCTCTCCTCGCCTCGACGCCCAGCGCCGTCAATCTCGCCTTCTCTCTGGCTCTCGAACCTTCGGGCGAGGACGGAAGCAGACCGCTCCTCCATGGACTGCACGTCTGTCTTCGCACCCCTGCAGCCTGGTCAACGCGCTCCCTTGTTCCTTTCTCGCTCACGATGTTCTTTGTCCGCGCACGTTCCTTCCGCGGAGGACGCCTCAATGTGCTCATCCCCTCGCGCCCGGTCAATCGCCCAGCCTCGAGCGACCATACCCAGGCTACAGACCGATCGCCTCTCCAATCGCTACGTCGACGGTCCCCCCGTGTCTGAGTCTGCTCTGTCGACGTACCTAGCTGGCTTCCGTCGTTGCGCCTCGGCCACGAGGCCGCCTCACCTCGCCGCTCCCCTTTGACACCCGCTTGAAGACGTGCTTCCAGGGTCTGCAGATGGAGCACGCAGGCCGTTCCTTGACGCTCCAGGTGGAATCCTCGCATTGCGTCCGAAGTTGGGCAGGAACGAGGGCCGGGCGTCGTCCTTGTCCTTGTGAGGCGTCTCTGAAAACCCGAGAAAGGCCGGACGATTTGTGAAGATGTGACTGCAAAAGTGCTAGAACTCGTTGATCTCATCGCAACCATTACAACGGGCTCCTTTCCAACTATTCCCGCCTCGACGGCCGATCCGATCCGACGTTAAGACGGCCGCTGACTGTCGGCTTGCTTGGCATGGGCATTCTCAACGGGATCTTGGTCCTTTCGCAGGGGGCGAGGAAAGGCTTGTCGCATTCGGAGTATCTAGAGCAATCTAGCAACCAAGAATCCAGAGTCGAGTCCCATGGTCGCCGAGGAACGGCGAGCCAAAGGGCCGGTTGATGTCGAGCCCCGCCCTCGCACAGGCCAGCCTGCTCAGCCCGCCCAACCGCGTCCAGCCGACAGGTGGAGGCAGGTAAGCGCCCGCTTCCGCTCGACCACCACCACCACCTCGTCGCTCTCCCAACGCCAATCGCATCGCATCGCGCGCGCGCCCTACGACGACGACGACGACGACGACGACGACGGCCGCCGCCGCCCCTACCGCCCCGCAATGTCGCACGTCGTAGCGGTGCTCAAGTCGGCCTGGTCCTCGCTCAACCTCGAGCTCAAAAACGAGGGCAGCGTCGCACGAGACCACCTCGCCTCCGAACGCACCTTTCTCGCATGGCTCAGGACCAGCCTCAGCCTCGTCTCAATCGGCATGTCGGTATCCACTCGGTCCCAGCCGGCGCCGGTCAGCAGCCCCAGCTGAACTCCTCCTCTCCCTGCCCTCTGTGTCCTTCGCTCCCGGCCCCTCCCCACAGCGCCCTCACCCAGATCTTCCAGATCCCCTCGCTCGTCGGCCACAAGTCGCTCAGCCAGCGCGCACACCTCCTCCTCCTCCTCCAGCAGCAGCAGCAGAGCGGCGACTACCTCGAAGCAGACGATGCACTGCTCCCGCGCGAGGTCCACCGCGATCTAGCAAGGCTGTGAGTACCGAAGCGGCCGATGTCGACCCACGATGCAGGCGACGCGCTGATGCTCACGCGTCCTTCCCTCTGCCTACACCGTCAACGACGCACAGTGGCAAGCCGGTCGGCGGCGCCTTCATCATCCTCGGCACCATCGTCCTCCTCCTCGGTGAGACACGCGCGTCGTCTCGCCTCCGCCAGGCCTTGGCCGACATCGCGGCTGACACTCGCACCTTGCCCCTCCCCCCCCGTCTCGCTCCAGGCTGCCGCAGGTACTTTGTCGTACAGGGCCAGTTGACCAGGGGCAAGTTCCCGCCATCAAAGCTGTCCAGTGAGTTGAGCGTCGATCGTCTGGTCTCCTTTCGAGAAGACCCGCCACGCCGAACAGACGTGGCGTCCAAACCCGCTGACGCCCTCTGCCCATCGCCATCGATGAGCAGTCTCGATAACCGCGGGCCTGGCCGGCGCGCTCATCATCGCAGCCACATCGGTAGTCCTCGTCGGCGAGCGCACCTGAGACGCCGTCTCTGCCTGCCCCGTAATACCAGCCGAAACATTCTTGCGAAGCGTACGCTCCTCAGCTCTTGGGGCCATTCCAAGCTTGGCCGACGGTCGCCGAGCCAGCGCCGCTACGCTGCGATGCGGAAAAGTGAACCCGAGCTCTCAACATTACGGTCAGCCAGGCTGGATGCGAGACTGGGTGGTCAATATTGTGCGGACGGCCCGGCAATGGACCTTTGATTGAGTTACCGCCAATCGGGCTGGCGTAGTTTCCGAGAAATAACAAAAGGCAGTCACCGTTTATTGCTGCGTGCACGCATACGTTGACCTCTTGCGCCTCATCGATGAAAACGACAAGGGAGGGCAGGGGGCAGGCAGGGAGTGATCGCGTCGACGCTGGGCTCACTGCGACGGCGGTGCGGGCGACGGAGCGGACGCGTCGACGCGGGGGGTTGCGACGGGCGCGCGCGGGCTCTCGGGCTGCACGGCACCTCGGCCGTCGTCCTGTGCGGCCTCGAGGCTGGCCTTGACGGCGGCGGGCGTCGAGATCGACAAGGTCTCGCTGCCGACGGCGGGGGCTTCGGTCGATGGCGCAGCGGCGACGGTGGCGTCGGGGAGCTGTGTCGCCGACGCTGCGGTCGCCTTGGCGTCGGGGTCGACGCTGGCCTGCGGCTGCGGCTGCGGCAGGCCGAGTCCGATGGCCGATGCCGGTGGCGGGTTCCGCTCGCCATCCTCGAGCACCTTGAAGGCCTGTGCGGCGGCGCCGGTGGTGGGCCCGGGCGCC
>NW_006920893.1:271700-272328 GCF_000417875.1 Pseudozyma flocculosa PF-1
GGAGGTGGGCGGTCGCCGCCGCCGACGCCGCTGCTGTCCGGAACGAGGGCAGAGTCGTACGGCCGCGAGAGGGGCGACTTGGCGGGCGTGTGGCGGATGGGGAACGAGCCGGCCGACTGCGCGGGGCGCGCGTACTTGGGGCTGGTCGCAGGTCCGCTGAAGGACGGAGAGCGCGGCGGGATGCTGGCGGCGGCGTCGGGCGGATGGCTGGTCCTGCCGTTGGACGAGGGCGTGCCCGGGCTGGCGCTGCCCGCGGCGGCGGGGGCCGGGGGCCGTGCAGAGGTGGCCGGGGGGAGCATCGCACCGCCTGCAGGCAACGGCGACTGCGACGGCGATGGCGTGACCTTGGACTCGGCCGCGGCCACGGGCGACGGCGATGGCGTCACCTTGGGCTCGACAACGGCCACGGGCGCTGTCCTACTCAGGGGGGCTGCGGCAGGCGAGGCGCCCGTGGGGGCGGCGACGATCGGCTTGCCCTCTGTGGGCGTCTGCGCGCCCGCGGCCGGGTCGGGGAGCGGCTGAGCGGACGGAAGCCGCGACGGCTCGATCCTGGTGTCTGCGCCGGACGGTGTCGGGACGGGACTGGGCGCCGCGATCGACGACCCGGCCGCAGCGCCGGAGCTCGTCA
>NW_006920893.1:272348-349343 GCF_000417875.1 Pseudozyma flocculosa PF-1
CCCCCGGGTGGGCGTCCCGGGATCCTGGCTGTAGCGGCCGATGCTGCTGGCGCTGGGGGCTGGGCTTGTCGCGCTTGAGGAACTGCATGCCGGGCGTGGGCGTGGGGATGCCGGCGGGCGGAGGGCGGCACCGCGTGCAGTAGAAGTCGACGTTGGCCCAGTCGCGGTTCTTCTTGCGGCCGAGGACGTGGCGGTCAAACTTGTTCCAGCAGCGGACGTGCTGCCAGACGCCGCATGTCTCGCAGCACACGATCTCCTTGCCCTCGTCTGGCGGGTTGATGCCGGCCTTGCCGCATACCTCGCAGTTGAGCTCCCAGTTCTCCTCTTCGTCGTCCTCGGCCGCGGCCGCTGCTGCGTCGCCGAGACTCGGCGTGCCGCGCTGGGCGGGCTCGGGCGTCGCGGTGGCCTCCTCTGGCGGCGGGATGCCGCCGTTGGCATTGATCTCCTCGCGCCGCCGCTTCCTCTCCTCGCGGTCCCGCTCGCGCCGCTCGCGCTCGATCTCTTCGCGGATGGCGCGCTCCTCGGCCTCGCGCTCGCGTGCGTGGATGCGCTCCTCCCTCTCGCGGATGCGGTCCTCGCGCGACCTCTGCGCCTTGGCCTCCTCCTCCTCCCGCGCCCGCTTCTCCTCGTCCTCCTGCCGCAGCCGCGCCATCTTCTCCTCCATCCTCGCTCGCGCCTCGCGGTCTCGTTCCCGCTCCTCGCGCTCCGACTCCTTGAGCGCGATGCGGCTCGAGCGCTTGCGGTTGGCCAGCGCCGCCTCGAGCGCGCGCTGGCGGTCCTGCTCGTCAAAGGCGGCGAGCACCGTGGGCAGGATGTCGTGGTTGACAAACGAGTGCAGGTTGCGCTCGTTGAGGTCCTTTGACTTGGCAAAGCGCGCCGCAAACTCGAGCCAGTCGGCGCGGGTGATGACGATCTGCGCGGTGGGCGGGGGCGACGGTAGGTCGGGCGTAGCCGGAGCGACATTCAGCTGGTATCCGCTGCAAAGCCGTGAGGCGGGCGGACGCAGTGTACTCACCGTCTCGAACTCGATCCAGCCGTCCTCGTCGGCCTCCGGGTCGTCCGCCTGAGCAGCGTCGGCCACGCCGTCATCGACCTCGGCCGCCGCTTTTGTGCCAGCCTTGGCATCCTCGCCTTCCTCCCTGACGTCTTCGACTTCTATGGCGACCGCCGGCTCGGCTTCTTCCGCCCCATCTTGTGCCGCCTCGGCTTCTTCGGGCTTGGCGTCCTGGTCATCGTCCGGCGGGTCGCTAAGCTCTGAGTCGCTGCTCGAGCCAAATTCTCCGCCCCTACTGAAGCGCGCCGAGGTGCGCGTGCCTCGCCTCGGTGGTTGCCGCGCGAGCACCTTGCCGTGGTCGCCTCGCCCCCTCTTGCTCGGGGTTGGCGAGCCGCTGTCCGACTCGACCTCGCTGACTCGCCCTCGCTTCCGAGGACTGGACCGGCTGCCGCTCGCCGGTGTCGCTGTGGCTGCCTTCTTCGCCGCTGATCTGGAAGGCGTCGACTTGGCGGCGGCGGCGGCTCGTTTGGCGGCCGCAGCTTCCGCGCGAGCCCGCTTGGAGCCCTTCTTTGCGGGCGGTCGAGCCTTTGCAGCGGGCTGGGGAGGAGGGGGCGCCGGTCGCTGGATCCAGATGCGATTGTCGTCGAAGAGCCAGTAGGCGTTGTCCTCGGCGTCCCAGCCGATCGGCGAGACCCTCTGCAGACGGGCAGGAGAGAACACAGAGGCGGATTGAGGGTCAGCCAGCAATAGCGGACCGGCAAGTCGAAAAGGGGGGCGGCCTCAGCCGGGCGCGGACAACACTCACCCAGGTCGTCGTATCTTCCTCAGACTTGACGAGCTTGCGGAATCTCTCGGGGTCCTGGAGCTGCCACTCGCACAAGTTGTGCAGGCAGGTGATCTGTAGGGGGTCGGGCAAGACGCAGGGATCAGCGTGCGTCGGCGTGCGGCTGCACTGCAGCGCTGGCTGCGTACCTTGTCGTCGAGCGAGAGCCTGTCCCAGCCACGCGGCTCCTCGGCGGTGCCAAAGGGGTTCCCTTCGGGGTCGCGTGCGAGGTACTGAAGCCGCAGATGCTCCTGCCAGTTGGAGAGTCTGGTTGGCGCGCCAAGTTCGACGGGGTTGTAGAGCGACGGTCAGCGCGGCCACGGCGGACGGGTGGAGCGCTGCCCGAGGGGTGGCGCGAGCCCGGGCGACACTCACTCGATCTTGCGGTCCAGCGTAAGCGTGTAGAGCAGCCGCTTCATGAGGTCTGGGATGACTTCGCTCTCGGGCCCTGCAAAGTCGTTTTCGAGGCTCTGCGAGGCGTGCGAGACGGGTCGACGGGTCGGCGCCGGGGAGGCGGGAGGGCAAGAGTGAGCCGGCCGGGCTCTCTACATGCGCCGGTGCGTTGCCGACTCACCTCGGTCTCGAAGCCGGACATGCCGAACGCCTCGTCAAAGACAAAGAGGAACTGGCACACTGCGGCAAACTTCCAGGATCGGCGCAGCCGCCGGGCGATGGGATGCGGCGGTGGCGGCGCCAGGGCTGCCGTGGCAGACGTCGAGGCAGCCGCCGTCGGCTGAGCGCGTCTCGGCATGCTGGCGAGGCGCGTGTTGCTGCTCAGGGCGTGCGGTGGGTGGCGACAGGGGCGTTGCCGTTCCGGGTCGTGCCGGGATGGTGTCGGACGGTGCGATCCGACGGGCTGTGCTGGTCTAGCGATGGCAGTGGTGGAGCGTCGCGCTGAAGCAGAACGACGGGATTGAGCCGCACTCCGCGAACACGAGCGCGGACGTGCGAGCCTGCCGTGCCGTGGCCGCTATGCCGAGCGGAAGAAGTCGAATCGGTGGGTCTCCCCGGCACGCTCTCGCCCCGGATGCCCAAAGAGAGGGAAGTGTGTCGGAGGGCGGGAGGCAGTAGGTGGCTGCTGTTCCGCCGAGGTGCGGAGCAGAGCGGCCGCAGCAGAGAAGTCGGCGGCGTGCTCCTGTCGATGTGCGAAGGAGCGGAAGGGCTGGCAGAAGCGGCGGGCGGGCGGCGATGGCAGAGCGAAGGTTGAGCACGACGTGGAGCGGGAAGAAGAGGCGCCTGCAAAGTGGAGCACGACCAGTCACGACACGCAAGAAATGCGGGCAGGTCGGCCGGCTGCCTGGCGACGAGGCCCCGAGGCAGGCGAGCTGAGGCGGGCAGACAAGGCAGATGGCCAGACGACCTGGAATCGCGGCCTTGTGGCAGGCGGGCCAGCTGAGGCCTGCCAATCGGGCAGCCATGCAGGCCGGACCTGGCTTGTCGCCCGAGACGCTCGCTCCGTCAATCAGCATCAGCATCAGCGGCACCATCATCATCATCGCCGCTTCGCCTCTCACGTGGCTGGGCTCGAACCGCAGTGTCGGAAAGGAAGGATGAGGAGCAGAGGCTACAATTACAGGCCGGCGATGCCGACGAGGTGGGTCCGCAGAGAAGCGAGGGCAGTGTTGGTACAGGGCCTAGGAGCAAGCCGACGCGCGAAAGACGGGCGGTGCCGATCAGGCGGGTAGGCAGGGTGGGGAGCGGAATACAGAGCGTAAGCAAGAGCAGGGCCGAGGCGGCCGTGCTTCTCTATCGTCTGGCTGTCGCTGCCGTCGAAGCTGCCGCCGCGGCCGAGCCGGGCCCACTGGCGATACGAGGCCCCTTGATCCTGTGATGGGCGAGTGGCCGGTTGAGCTCGCCCTTTGCCTTGCACTTGTACAGGAAGCCCACCACGACCTCGCCCTCCTTTGGCGTAGGCTGGCTGGCAAAGTGCTTGGCCGCCACCTGGCTCAGATAGAGGCTGGCGGCGTCGGCGTCGAAAAAGTGAGGCGGACACGGCGGATCGTCCTCGGCGGCGGCGGCAGCGGCCGCTGCTGTTGATGTTGATGCCTTGGTACCGTTGGAAGAGCCCGGGTTGTCGAGCGCGGCTGCGTCTGCGGTCCTCTTGCGGCTACCGGACAGGGAGGGTGCGGGCGAGACGTTGCGGGTGGAGCCGCGCCGCCCCTTTTGCGAGGACAAGGATGTGCCGCCGGACGAAGACTGGGTAGTATCCGGCGGCGGATAGGTCTGGGCGAGGTCGTAGTACGAGATGTACGAGTGCAGAGCGGACGCCGGTATCGAGGCAAAGTCGACGAAGGCTTTGGGCGGGAGAGGGGGGCCCAGCCACGAAGGAATGCCAGGAAGAGGGGACGAATCAGCGCAGTCCGGATGGCATCGAAGATGGACGATGCTGCGAAGATGGGGTGTACTCACGTTTGTCTGCATCGTCGGCGGCGGCCTTTGTGGCTGCCTTTGCGGCTTTGGCGTCGGTCGAGGCGCTCATGGTGGATGTGGGCGAGCGGGAGCGGTCGAGTTGGCCAGGCTGTGCTCGGTAGACGATGTGATGCCGGCAAGGGCCGAAGGATGAGCACTCGAGTAGTTGAACGGAGGGGTGGAGGATGGTAGCGGAGTGACTTTTGCGAGCCAGAGAGGGCCCCATGATGGCACCGGCCCAGCGAGAGGCGAGGCAGGCCAGGCCTGGCAAGGTCCAGGTCAGACCTGCTTGCCAGGCCTTGCAGGCGTTGCGTGTGTCGGGGTGTGTGCCAGGTCGGCCAGGTCGAGGCGGCATTTCCGGCTCCCGACCAAAGACGGGCGGCAGGTGGAGCGTCGGTTGCCCCGATCTCGGGCCCGGCCGATGCAAGTTGCTCGCAGGCGGGACGGCGGGCGGGCTCAGAAGCCTGGGCAACGGCAGACCCGGTGGCTGCCAGTCGGGCAGGCGGGGCGGCGACCGGCGCCGCTGTCCGCTGTCCGGGACAGTCGGTCAATTCGCGGCCACCCCTTTGCTGCGCAGCCACGCCAAGCGCCCTAAGTTACCTCCCCTCTCGACTGGCGCCATCGCCCTTCTGTTGCCCGTCGGCTTGCCTGTCCCTCTGCGTTTTGACTCTTCCTGACGCTTGGTGTCTGCCGTCAAAGTCGCCGCGGCAGGCAGGCCTGACAAAGAGGTCCAACGACAAGAGATGAGCCTAGGGGCCCTGCCTGCTTGGCCAGGCCTTCCCTGCCTCGTCCCCTCGGAAGATTGGCGCCCTCTCTCGGGAACTGCTCGGCGTGCAACCTAGTCTGGTCCGCTTCCTTGCCACGCTCCACCACTCAGGCCCGGTCCTGATCCACCGACGCCTTCCGTGGTTCCCCGCACTCGTTCGTCGACCATGACGCCCCCCGCACCTCGCCCGCAGGACCCGGGCCAGAGCCAGGGCCAGGCCGGGCGCTCTCTGACGCTATGCTGCACCACTGTCCACGATAGCAGCCTGCATGCCGTATAAGTACAAGACCGCACCAGGAGGTCCCGACCATCACGCTCGCCCCCGCCTCGACCCCGCGCTTGCTCCCTACCTGCTTGTCCCCCCTCTTCCCTCTTAGCAGCCACCCGCATCCCTCCATTTCGACAGCGGCACACGGCCTCCGCATCGCCACCATGACCTGGCAGAACATGTCGGCCTCGGCCTCGTCGTCGGGCGCCTCGTCGTCTTCGTCGACGCTGCTCGAGCTCTCGCTGCCCTCGGCCACCGAGTTCGCCCTCTACTACCTCCCACCCCTCACCCTCATCTGGCTGCTGCTGCGCTACCGCAACACGGCCTTCGGCTCGCGCAAGCCCATCCCGCGCATCACGACCGACCCGGCGCAAAAGTGGCCAAAGGGCCCGCCCGGCTCGCTCCTCCTCGGCAACCAGGGCCAGCTCAACGCCAACGCCCACCGCTACCTCGACCAGTTCCTCGAGTGGCGCCGCCAGTACGGCCTGGGCTACGAGCTCACCATCCCCGGCCACCGCATCATCGAGGCCAACCACCCGACCTGGCTCGAGCACTTCCAAAAGACGGCCTTCAACTGCTACGGCAAGGCGCACCTCATCGCCACCAACGGCGAGCTCCAGCGGACCGGCATCTTTACCTCGGACGGCCATGCCTGGATGACGCAGCGAAAGGCGGCAACCCACGCCTTCTCCCGCAACCACTTCAAGGGCCCCATCTCGGACAAGCTGCACCAGCACCTCGACATCCTCATCGACCTCCTCGACAACCTCGCCGCCACGGGCGAAAAGTTCGACTTCCAGGACGTCATGGCGCGCTACACGATGCTCCTCTCGATGAGCATCGCCTTTTCGACCCACTCGACGCTGGCGCCCTCGTTTACCTCGGACCCGCGCTGCCTCGACGGCCGGTACGACTTTGTCGACGGCTTCGACAACGCGTCGCCCCTCATCGACAAGCGCACGCGCAACTCGCTCTGGAAGCTCACGGAAAAGTTTGACGCGTCGGCAAAGGAGCAGGTCGACGGCGCCATCAAGGCCATCTACGCCTTTATCGAGCCGCTGTGCAAGAAGCGCGTCGCCGAGGTCAAGCCGGGCACCAAGAACAAGGAGGGCGACATCCTCGACCTCTTCCTCGAGCAGGAGCGCGACCCGTGGGTGCTGGCCGGCTGGATGGTCAACATCCTCTTTGCCGGGCGCGACACGACGGCCTTCTCGATCTCGTGGCTGCTCTACGAGCTGATCGCACCGCAGAACGGCAGCAAGGGCATGATGCAGAAGGCGCGCGACGAGATCGAGTCCAACGGCCTCTCGCTCCAGGCGTCGGTCGGCGACGACCACTCGGGCGCCGCGCGCACCTACCTCGACTACGACGACCAGAAGAACCTGACCTACCTCAACGCGCTCTGGATGGAGACGATCCGCATCCACCCGGCCTCGGCGCGCGGCATGTCGATCTGCTACGAGGACAACACGCTGCCCGCCATCCCCGCCATCAACCAGCCGGCGGTGCAGGTGAAAAAGGGCGACCTCGTCATGTGGCAGGATTGGGTGCTGGCGCGCCTGCCGTCGATCTGGGGCGACGACTGCGAGGAGTTCGTGCCGGAGCGCTTCGTCGATGCCGACACCAACTCGATCAAGCCCATCTCGCTGTGGAAGTTCCACGGCTTCAACGCCGGCCCGCGCACCTGCCTCGGCAAGAACCTCGCCACCTTTGACGCCCTCGCCGTCCTCGCCGCCACCCTGGACCGCTACGACTTTGAGCTGGTCGACAAGAACCAGCAGGTCAACTACACCACTGGCATGAACATGGGCATCAAGGAAGGTCTCTGGGTCACCGTCAAGAGGAGGTAGCGGCGAGGCCCCCTCCCCGGCTCCACGCGCTCCTTTTCTTCTTCATCGCGTCTCGTCTCGTCTCGTCTCTTGCTTCCTTCTCGCCTCCTCTTGCCTCGTCGTTGGGGATTCGCATAGAGTCATTGGTCCCGCCGTCGGCGTCCACGACCCCATATCCAGTCCACCGTCCTGTAGACGGCCCAAAACCCCCCCTGATAGCAACGCACCCGCATCGTCCCTCGTCCCCGCGCATCTCCCTCTCTTTCCCGCCCCTCCCGCCTCTTGCCCTGTAACGATACCGTACGAATTCGAGCAGCTCTTCTCCGGACCATGAGGCCTTACAGCATGTTGGAATCGATTGTCTATGCCGGCAGCAATTGTGTGTTGTGACAAGGCGCGGACCGCGCGCTCGCCCCAGAGGAGGAGACCTAGGAGTCAAGAGGATGGGGCGAGTGTGTAGAAGTACAGAGAGGCCGTCCGCCCGCGGGGGCGCGCCCGCTCGCAAAGGGCTGGACAAAGAGACAAGGGGGCATGGCGACATCTATAGGCAGGGTGAAGCGTGCGAAGCACGAGCGCGTGCAATCGACGGATGCCGGATGGTGGCAGGCAGCCGGCAGGATGGTGGTGACTTCGACCACGAGGCAGCGCAGGTCGCTGTCAAGCGCCGTGCAGGAGGTTCTCGGCGTACTGCAGTGTCACGGGCTGAAGCGGCAGCGCAAGGTCAAGGGAGTAGAGGCGATCGGGTCAGCGACACTACGCAAAGCATGCTTCCGACTCCTTCCGGCCCATTCCGCGCTGGTCTACTCACCTTGGCGGGCAACCGGCGGTGCTCGTCGTTGTGCCTGGGCTTCGGCGCCGTGTCGAGCGTGTACCGTGTCCCGCTGGCGTCGACTGCCTCGTGGCCCTCCATCGAGAGGAGCCACAAGGCCACGGCCACCTTGACGCCCACCCGGGCGAAGCGGATGCCCGGGCACGGGTGCCGGCCGACGCCAAACGCGCCAAACTCGTCCTTGCCGCTGCCTTCGCCGCGGGCCCACCGCGACGGGTCATACCGCGTCGGGTCCGAGTAGATGGTGGGGTTGTAGTGCAACGACGACAGCCAGAAGGCGGCAAAATCCTTATCCTCGAGGCGCCGCCCGCTCAGGCGCAGCTCGGGCTCCTTGGCGTCGAGCTCGGGGTCGGGGCGGAAGCGGCGGACGAGGAGGTCCGAGATGAGGAGGCGCGACGTCTCCTTGACGCAGTCGTCGAGCAGCGGCAGCTTGTCGTCCCACGTCGAGAGCGGGATCGACTTGAGCGCGCGCCGCAGGCCCTCGCTGCCTTCGTTGGCCACCACCTCGGCCACGTCGAGGTCGAGCGCCGACACCACCTCGGCCTTGACCTGGGCCAGCAGCTCGGGCGACGATCCGAGAAAGATGAGCGTGTAGCTGCTCAGCGCACCCGGATTGGCCACGCCGCCGACGAGCGAGCCGAGGACAAAGTCGCGCACCTCGTTGCGGGGTACGCCGCGGCGCATCATGTCCTGGATGTAGTCGTCGTGCTCGACGCCCGTGCGCTCGCGCGCCTTGAGCAGCCTCGACACCTCGACCGACAGGCGCAGCCCGGCCAGCAGCCGCTTGACCGACCACGGCGTCGGGATAAAGGGGAACTGAGTCGTCAGGAAGCTGTTGGACGTCTCGGCCACCTGCATGGTCCAGTCGTTGATCCTGTCCATCGTGGCAAAGTCCTTGGTGTGCTCCGACAGGCCAAACATGCGGATCACCATGCGGAACATGATCTGCGGGCGGCCGGGCAGGTGGGCAGGTGGGAAGAGGGCCAGTGTAGACGGTTGCGTGGTCAGCGTGCTGCGCCTCTGCAGTACGTCAATGGCACCTCTCGGCTTGGCAAGCAGGCCACTCACCGGGTAGATGACATCGTGGGTGTGGACGCCGGCGCCCGCCTTGGGCAGCATGCACAGCTGGGTGACGACGTCGTCAATCATGTGAGGGATCTTGCCGGCGATCCTCTCGGAGCTGGTCGAGTCCTTGATGGCGGCGACGGCGCGACGGCCTCGCCTCTGGAAGAGGGCGTCGGGCAGCACGCCGCTGATCCACTCGGGCAGGTCGGGCACGGCGGTAAACAGGACGAGGTAGGCTTCGGTGAGGTGGAGCCTGCGGTCGTTTGCAAAGGTGGCGGCGTCGCTCGCGTTGGCGGTGATGGTGACGCGGTAGCGGTTGACGCCGAACGTGGTGTTGAGGCGGTCTGCAGCGCGAGAGAGGAGACGGTGTGGCGGGCCAAAGAGGCGGAGCAGGAAGTCTTCGCGGTCGCTGTAGAGCCATACTGACGCCAGCGGCCCGGCCAAGACGGAGCTGGTGGCCTTGTCGGCGTGCGAGGCAGAGCGGCCGGCGACAAAGGACCAGACGGCGGAGAGGGCGACGACCGAGACGATGCAGCCGGCGTAGAGCGTCCAGCTGGACGCCATGGCCGATGGCGAGAGCCTGTCGAGGGCCAGCATGGTGGATCCGCGAGCTGGTAGGCCGTCGAGGGAGAGGTCGGTGGATCGGCTGGCGGCCGATGGATGGCCACGAGGCCCGGTGGCGAGGTCAGAGAAGCTCGATGGGTGAGCCCGAGGTGGTAGACGTCAACCCAAGGGATGGCAAGCAGCCGAACGTCCAAGGGGCGGAGGGAGGGACGGGGGAGCAACGACGTGGCAGAGAGGTGCTAAACGGCGGGGAGAGGGCGCTAGGTCATGACAGCCGGCACGGATTTAAAGGCGGGCCAGCAGGTGTCTCGGAGTGAGCCCACAGGTGGTAGGCTAGCAAGGCGCTGCACCTAGTGCGTGTTGCGGGTTGCCGGTAGGGCCGGGTCGGTGGTGGTGGTGGTGGTGGAGTACAACGAAGGGAGGTAGGAAGGCTGGGGGAAAGGGCCGTGGCGACTAGGATCAAGCGAGGCCAAGGAACGCTCCTCTCCGAGAATGGCCGCAGAGCCCCTCCTTCTGGCAGCCAAGACCCGTCGGGCTGCGAAGCGTGGCCTGCCTGCCCTTTCGCGCTCGACAAGGCCCTACATGATGACGGTGCGAGCTTTCTTGGGTCGTTGGATGGGCCCAAAGAGGGGGGCCCACGGTCTAGCCGAAACAGAGAGCCAGCGAGCAAGCAAGCAGCGGCACTTCGCGCCCGTGGGGGGCCCTAGCTTCGTTTTGATCCGCTGCATGAAAGGCGAGCAGGCGGAGGAATAGATAGAGAGAGAGACGTATGTACGCTGCTGGCTTGCTTGCTTGCTTGCTTGCTTGCCCATCGTCGCCCCAGGCTAGGCCAGGCCAAGCCAAGCGCCGACCACGCCAGGCTAGGCCGCCGCATGACAAGCAAGCAAGCGAAGAGACGACGACCGGCGCAATGGCCGACGTGTTGCGCCCGCCACCTGGGTCGCTACGAGGCACCCTAGGCACCTGCTCACACGCGCTGCGACGACAGCCAGCGCGGGTTAGGGCCGGCCCGCTTTCCCAGGATGACGGCCGTATGTATCTACAACCTGGCTCGATGGTGTCGGGCAGGCTGTCAGGAGTCGGTGCACTGCGCGCACAATGCAGTCCCTACGTGCAGCTCCGACCGAGCGACAGCGAGCTGGACGTGAGAAGCCGATCGACATCCTGATTCGACGGTGGCGATTGCGGCTGGCAATCTTGGTTCCTAACGATGACAGCGGGTGTATCAACGGAACGCAGGTCAGCCGCAGTCATCGTGGCGGGCGAGGGTCCGAGTTGGCCAGCACGCTACACGGGCGCCACGCTTGCCTTGCGCCTTGCGCCTTGCGCCAGCAGCGACCAGAGGAGGCGAGAGAGAGGCAGGCAGGCTATCGTATAGGCAGGGTCGTTCAACGACCATCCTCCATCTATCTGTCGAGGAGTTCCCATGCCCAGCATGCGTGCAGCAGCGCTGGCCTTGCCCACGGATCGTTCGGGTGGGGTGGGCCAACGGGCGTAAGACCGGTGTGGGCGTGTGACAAGACTTGCTGCAACGGGCGTTGCGCGAGGCCAGCTCAGGCAGCACAAGCAAAGCAAGGCTGAGCCGTACGTGGGCCACGATGCTGGCCAAACGAGGCCCAATTCACACGCACCGCAGGTACCCATACACACAGACCTAACGACCACACGACGGACCTGCCGCCGAGCCCAACTCGCTTGGGGCAGAGGGAACCAGCAAATTGGCTTTCGCACGCGCGCCCGCAGGGCCCTCGTCTCGCACCTCACCGCCGTGTGGCCGCCACGTCAGGCCGGCCACCGGGTATAGGCCGGCAGGCAGGCGACGGCAAGGTGTGCGCGAGCCATCGAGGACCGATTTCGCGATCGAGCGAGCATGGCGCTGCGAGGAACGCTTCCCTTCATCGATGCAGGCATGGACGAGGTCGGTGTTAGGCTCGGACAAGTCAAGCGAGAGAGAGAGATCAGAGGCCGGGAGACTGGTCGCGGGGCCTCTTTCCCGCCCGTCGTCGGTCAAGGGCCTCGCCGCCTTCGCCTCTCGCCATGGGCTTGGCGAAACAACCTTTCGGCCCATCCTGCCTAGCGCACCGCACAGACAACCTTGCCGGCACGTTCTCCTTGATGGATGGAGGGCGTCTGGGGCGATGCCAGGCCTCCAGGCCGCTCTCTCTGCTGGCGACTTATCGCCGCAGACGCCCACAGGCCAGCTCGCCGGCATTCCCGTTATGGTCGCGGCCGCCTTCCCAGCCTATCTATATATGTCGTCCTTACGTCCGACATTCGAGCGGTGCTTGGAGACGATCATCGACGTACAGGGAGAGGCAGGCCAACGTCGCTCCGGGCTGAGGCCGGGGTTTGAAACCCGCTCTGGCGCCCTTCTTTGCAAGTTCTGGCGGCTTTTCTCCTCGACGAACTGTGTAGCATCTTGACTCCGCTCTGCCGCCTCCTGCTGCTCCACGTACTGTAGGCTTCGGCCCGCCCTCCGACCGAGAGGCCAGCCAGCAAGCAGGCAGGCTCGCTTGCTCGGTCGGACCTTTTCCCCCCGCCCTCTTCGCCCGGCTGCGGCTTCAAGCTTGGACAAAATTGTCCGACAGCTGGCCTGCGATGCCAAGCTGCGGTACGGTATTCCCGCGCTGTACCGAGCGGGGCGGTGGAGCCGGGCCGATCCGCCTGCTAACTACTTCGCAGGAAGTGCAACGCAGAAAGCGAGCATGAAGCTACGCCGGGACGGTTGTCGAGCTTCGTTGTCGACTTCGACGAATGACTTCTCACTTCTCACGCCCACGGTCGATCGGCCTGCAGGATCCGAGGGTGCGGAACGTCGTGTCCGTGCGTCGCGGTTCCCTCCTTGACCTCCCTCGATCGGCCCCGGTTCACACGGGCATGCCCTACACCCTCTTCCTCGAGCTTAACCGCTTCATACGGCCGTCGACCTAGCCAGCAAGATAAGGGCGAGGACGAGCGTGCCCGCCATGCGGAAGAAGGTACTCCGTCCACCGTACCGGCCCAGCTGCTTTGCTCGCTTCCAGAGCACAATGGTACATCCGCGGCCAAGAAAAAGGTAGCGCCGACCGACGAGGAGCGAGACACGTAGGCATAGATTAAGATTCGAGGATGCAGGAACCTAGCCTGTTGTTGTTCTCGGGCGTCCTTGCTTGCTTCTTCCTGGGGCCCGATGCCGTCGCCAAACAGGTACTGTACAAAAGACAGCACGTCTCGCCCACCAGGAGACGACTCGACTAGAGCGGAGGGCGCGACGCCTCCTACAGGTAGTCAGATGTCTGCCCAAGCAGGTCGTGGTCAAGGGAATCAGTCGTGGGATGACCGGGGCGCAAGCTTGCTCGCTTGCTGTGCGCCATACCGGTAGCTCCGTCGCTTAAGCCTTTCGCCTGGCTTCGAGGGAAAGAGAGGGAGAGATCACCGAATGGGATGCCTTGGTTGCATGTGTGCTGGACGGCGCGCGGTCTCCATAGATCCTCCAGACTGCGGCTCTCTCAGCTTCGATCCCGCCTCGATGACCGACCGTCAGCGTGTGGCATTAACGGCACGCTCGGGGAATTCGGCGCCCGGCATCCCTCGCCTGCCGCAGTGAACCCGGTCCGTATCTCGCCTCGCCTTACCTCGATTTCGCATCGACCGTGATGCGCTCGTCCACCTTCCTCGTGCTCCACAAAGGCACACCCGATCTCGATCGAGGCCTCGCAGAGAAACATGGGGTCTTTACGGAGCCTCGCTCCTTTTGTTGATTGCCGCAGTGACGGTGGTCGCAACGTGTAGTAGTGTAGAGACGGACATGTGCGATGGACTGCCGTGGTGGCGAGCACGATCGCGACGAGATGGCAAGGAACTCGACGTCGTCTGAACGGCCCGGACAGCTCTCCCCACCTCATCTCGCGCAACCGGTCGTGCCCGCGGCCCATCCTGCGGCGGCCGGCCCCTATGCGCCGCCCCGGGACTGGAGGATAAACTGCTGCAGGTACGCCTTGAACTGCTTGGCCTCGAGCGTCTTGAGCTTGGCCACAAAGTCCTGTGCCAGCTCAGCGGGGCAGTTGATGCCGGGGAAGTAGACGGTGACGAGGTAGGTGACCAGCTCCTCGCCGCGCTTCAGGTAGATGGTCTTCATCAGCAGCGCAATCTCGCCCAGCACAATCTGCGACTGGGCGTCGCGCAGGTCGAACGTGTCCTTGGCCGGCGCCTCAAAGACGAGGCCGACGAGCGTCTCGTAAATGAAGCGCTCAAAGCCTGGCAGCGGCTTGCTCGGCGTCGCCGATGCGCCGGCCGCCGTGGCGCCCGATGACGACGACGACGACTTGGCCGAGCCCGCCGAATTGGTGCCGTTGGCGGCGGCGGCGGCGGTGCCGGCGGCAGTGGCGTCCTCGCCCTCCTTGCCGCCCCAGGTGGCGACGAGCCGGTGCAGGATGGAAAAGGCGGTGCGCTGGCACGACGGGTCCGACGCCGTCGAGTAGTATACGATGCTCTGCAGCAGCGTCTCGAGCTGGCCGCGGTTCTTCTCCGAGACAAAGACGCCGTCCATGCCCGAGCCGACCATCGCCGAGAGGAAGTTGATGTAGGCGCGCTGCAGCTCGGCCTTGCGCACGGCGTCGTCGGTGCCGGCAATGTCCTGGTTGAGGAAGTAGAAGATGCGCTCGACGAGCATGAGAAAGAGCTGGTCGATGATCGGCCGTACGCTCTCCTTGTACTTGTTGACCACCAGCCCGAGGAAGTTGATAAAGTCGATCAGCTCCTCGGCGCTGACCTGTCCCAGCAGCGCGTCAATCAGCCCGGGGATGTAGGGCAGCACCGCCTTGCCGCACGTCGAGACGATGCGCGCGAAGGCGCCGCGCGCCGCCTCGCGGATCACGGCAAACTGGTTGAGCGCCGTCAGGCTGACGAGGATCTGCTCCGTGACCGCCTTGAACACCTCGACCCACCGCGGCTCGGGCTGCGTGCTCTGCGGGTGGACGTCCGGGAAGCCCTTGGCCAGGCTGCTGAGCGCCAGCATCAGGTGGTGGACCTGCAGCACCAGCCGCAGGTCGCTGCCGTCGCGCTGGAAGCCCTGCACCGCCTGCTGCAGCTGCTCGATGAGCGGCTGCGCAATCGCCCGCGACAGCATGACCTGGTCGTCGGGCGACGCATGCAGCAGCGACACCAGCACGCCGCTCGTCTCAAACAGGTAGAGCTGGCTGTCAAAGAAGCCAGCGGGCGCCGTCGCCTTCTGCAGCGGGTCCTCGTCCGGTCCCACGTCTGGCAGCTCGGCGCGCACCGCCAGCACGTCCTGCATCCCCTCGAGCAGGCGCGGCACGATGTCGAGCGGCAAGGCGCCGACGGTCCGCAGGTCACGGATGAAGCGGTAGAAGAGGTAGTTGGCGCGCTTGCGCACGCCCTGCCGCTCGTGGTGGATGCCGCGCCAGTCGAGGAAGGCGGGCAGCGCCTCCGAGACCGAGGCGCTGCGAGCGGCGAAAAAGTTCGAGTAGCGGATGAGGCACTCGAAGAACTGCAGCTGGACCGCTGGGTGCGGGTAGGCCGATACGTTGGACTGCACCAGCTTCTGCACCATCTCTCCCAGCGTGCTCAGCGGCAGCGTGGCGAGAACATCGTTGGAGATCTTGAGGTTGCGCCCCTTGGCCGTCTCGCCCTCGGGCAGCTGGACAAACGTCGCCGGCGACAGGCCGACCTTGGGCGCCGCCGTGGCCGTGGTGAGGAGGTCGCCGTAAAAGTGGATGACAAACAGGGCCAGCTCGACCTGCTGCCAGCGCAGCCGCTGCGTCGCGGTGCCGGCGGCGCTCGCCTCGAACGAGGCAAACGTCGACAGCACCAGCTGCAGCAGCGTGTTGGAGAAGAGGCCCTCGTCGATGGCGGCGATGGCGCCGATGATGGTCTGCAGGTTCTTGCGCAGCTCGATGAACTTGATGTCCACCTCGTCCTCTTCCTCGTCGTCGTCGTCGGCGGCGCCGAAGCTGGCGCCGTTCCACTCGGCCTCCTCGTCAAACTGCATCTTCTGGAGCACGACCCGGATCAGGTTCGAGAGGAATTCGCCGCGCACCGGCGCCAGCGCGGCACCCCGCCGCTTGGCCTTCTTGTAGTTGTTGAGGACGGCGTTGATGCCGGACAAGACCTGCTCCGACGGGTCGTCGAACTCGTCAGAGAGGAAGCAGAGCACCACGGGCAGCGCCCCGTTGAGCAGGGCGTCGGCTGCGGTGCGGGTCGCCTCGTCGGCCGCCTCGTCCTCGACAATCTTGCACATCTCGAGCACCAGCACGTTGGTCAGCTTGGCGAGGTGCTCGCGGAACTCGACGTTGGCATCGCTGTCGTCGCCGGCGCCAGAGACGACCTTGCCCTTGTCGTCCTGCGGCGCGCTCGTCCGCGTCCGCGCTTCGAGGGGGGGGAGCACGTCGGTCAGGTTGAGCGCCTGTGCGAGCGACAGCTTGTCGGCGGGCTTCATGCCCTTGCTGACGACGCCGTGCAGCGCGTCGGCGGCGGCGGCGCGCAGCGAGGGGAGCGTGTGGTGGAGCAGCTGGAACAGCAGCGGCACCGTCTGGCCCGTCACAAAGAGGGATATGTCGATCCAAGAGACGTAGTCCTCGACGACCTTGGTCGCCGCCGCAGTCAGCTCGACGGCGTTGGCGTACGTCATCGTCCGGAGGCCCGAGCCGCCGCCGGCCGCTGCAGCGTCGGCCGCGGCGCCCTGGTTGACCCTGGCGTGGCCCTGCTCGACGATGCTCCACACCGTCTCTGCGATGCTGGCGGCGTGGTTGGCGCGGATCTCATCGCGGATGGCGGCATCGCGCTGCAGCCTCTCCCTCGAGCGGACGGCCCGCAACGTGGCGTCAGAGCCCAGCGTGACCGAGAGGTCGTGCAGGACCCGCAGCACCAGGTCCGAGGTGTATGGGTTGAGCGGCAGCTGCGAAGACGAGCCGGCGCCGAGCGAAGGTGAGTTCGAAGGGTGGGCGCGGTAGAGCGAAAGCAGCGTCGGAAGCAGCGTAAACGGAGGTGGCAGGCTGTAGGTCTGGAGCAGCAACACTGCGAGCACCTGAGCGAACTTGTTCTTGAGGTCTGCAGAGCGACAGGCGGTACGGGCAGCGAGGGGCGTTCAGCGTGCCTTGGCCACATGTCGAGCCAGCGTTGCGCAGGGATGGAGCTGCCCCAGGAAAGACTCACAAGGCACAGCCTGATCGCCGGAGCCTGCCACGTACTCTTGCTGAATGTAGCTGACGGCGGCCTCCTGCAACGTGGCCACGGCAGCGGCCGGATCGCTCGACATGCCGATCCTGAGCAGGAAAGCCGCAGAAGACCCAGAAGGGTGACGCCAGGACCGGAGGTGGTCAGCGTATGTACCGTGACCGGGACGAGCGGCGTCGCCCGAGCACGGCCAGGGTCGACTCACTTGTTCTCTAGGAAGTCGTCGACCAGCATCAGTCCGAACATTCTGGCATTGTGGCTGTACTTTGGCCCGTCGCCGCCATCGTTTCTGGCTGACCATACGGCCCAGCCGACGCTCCAGCTCTCCTCGGTGATGCTCTTGAGGTGTTCGAGGAACTGGAGCGCCTGGGAGGTGAGTTCTGGCCCAGCATTGGCGAGCGGGTTCGAGGCGATTTCGACCGCCTGGATCAGCTGTGCCTCCATGGCGGCGGCGGCGTCAGCGTCGTGGTCGGGGTCGAGTCAGAGGTCGAGGTCGGAAGCGCCGGATTGGCAGAGCCGAGAAGGGCTAGGGGCGATCAGCGCAAAAGGGTGCGTTGGCTGCGGCTCTGCCTTTGGGAACGCCGGCCGGCTGGCTGGCTCAAAGAGCGCTGCGTTTGGCTGCGTGTGACGGCAGTGGCGCTCTGCGACGACGAGATCGGAGGCTGGGTCCTCTGTCGCTATGGCAGCATGAGAGGAGGCGAGAGGCGGATCAAACGAAGGGCCTGGCGAGGTGGGAAGTCTCGCAGAGGTCGGAACAGCGGCAATCGGAGGCGATGCTGGCGTGGCTGCGTTTCCAGGCAAGGAGAGGCGATGCGGCCAGCTCTGCGATGTCGAAGGCGATACCTGCTGTCAGATGGAACGCCGTGGCCGGATCTCGCTCGTACGCTAGGCGATGCTGCTGGTGTGTCGGCGATGGATCTCGAGGACAAAGGCGATGCAAATGGGGCGTGTGGCTGCAGCAGTTAGAGCGTCCGTCGCTGCGGGCTGTCGGCAAGGCGAGCTTTCGATCGACCAGAAGCGGGGTGCTAGGAAGGAGGGGGGGTGTGATGGCTTCTCGGAAGGATGACTACGGGGCCTTGACGAGGCCACGTCGAGCTCTCGACGTCGGGCTGTCCGCTTGCTCGCCTGCCCAACTCTGGCCTGGCCTGGCCTGCCCTGCCTGCCTGCCTGCCTGCTTGCTTGTTTGTTGGCCGGTCGTCTGAGGTGGCCCTCGCCTGCCTGCCTCTCTGCCCACCGCTGCCTCTAAGTCTCTGAGCGTGCGTGGCTGGCCGTTGTCTGTTGCGTTGCGTGTGTCTCTCTGCGCTTCTTCCTTCCGGGCTCGCCCCTCGCGAGCGAGCGAGAGAAGGAAAAATCCAAAACCCAACACCGTACCATCAGATCACCAGCGTCTCGGATCCGCGCCGCTCCACTTTGGCCTGGCCTGGCCTGGCCGACCCCTTTCAACCAGCGGACCCTAGCCTGGCCGCCCCCCTGGAAGCTGCAGCATGAAAGCAGGCTAGGTAGGGCAGGCCGGCCTCGCCAGGCCTGGGCCTGGCTGCAGCCAACTTTTTTTCTTTCTTTTTCGCGCGCAAGCAGGCGTGGCCCGGCCTGCCTGTTGGTTGCCCGCCTTTCTTGCTTGCTCCACTTTTTGTGGGCCTGGCTCGGCTGGCCCGCCGCTGCTGGTTGCTGCTCGATTGCCTGTGGCCGCCTGCCTGCTTGCTGCTTGCCGCTGGCCCGCCCCCCGCACCCCTGGCTGCCTCGCTCAGGGTCCGGGATGAGCAGCAGCAGCAGCAGCAGCAGCAGCGCAGCTAGCGTAGCGTTTTAGGTTGCCTGTCCCGCTCCGCCTGCTTCGTCCCCCTCCTCCCTGCTCCCCTATCGGCCTCGCACCGGCCTGGCCGACGCTTGCTTGCTGCCTCGCTGGGGGTCATCTCCTATCTTGAAGCTGCTCATTGTGTCGGACCTCTGCCGCCATCACGTAGCATCTGCCTGCCTCGGGGCCCAAAGAGAATGGGAGCGGTATCTGTGTCGCTGAGCTCTGGCTGTAGCCTAGCCTGTCGAGCTCACCCGACCAACTCGGGCCAGCCCCGGCCTAGGCCTCATCAATCGAGCGTGGCGGCGTCGCCGGCTAGCCTCAGCCTGCCTGCTGCCTGCGCCAGGTAGGGGGTCCTTGCGCCGAACGCACGCTATGCTACGCAGCATCGACTGCAGGAGCGTCCCTGCCTCTTGTCTGATCCCCCTTCCCTGCTCTGCCCTACCATCACACCGTGCCCTCGTCACATCACACCCCACCCGACTGGCCCAGCTCCCCCGCTTCTGCCGTCACAAACACACGCGCAGCTCCCTGTCTAGCTTAGCCTGGCCCAGCCTGGCCAAGCCTGTCTGCTGCCCGCCCTCTTCCGCACGTTCGCTCGCTGCAAGCGGCTGGCGCTGTAGGTTGGCTGTGGCCCCAGCCCCTTCCGCCTGGGTGCAGTGCAGAGGCCGCCAGACTCACCTGCCTGGCTCCTTTGCTCACCTCTGGCTCCTGCCTTTCCACCGCACCACCACCTCCTTGGTCTTCCACGTCAGCACAAGCACAGACAACAACAGCAGCAGCAGCAGCAGCAGCAGCAGCAGCAGCAACAACAACTATAGCAGCTTGCAAGAGCAAACCCGACGGCATAGCCACCGCCTACTACCTCGCCGCCTCGCCCCTACCTGCAGCGCCACCTACGACCATCGCTCGGCGCACCGTACGCTACACGCTATCCGCCCGGCGCTGCCTACAACCCCTCTTGACTCTTCCCCCTCGACCGTACTTCGACCACGCCACCCACTTTCCTCGGCCACTCGGCCCCCCTCACGCCCCTCGACATTCTCTGACCGACTGCAAGCTCGGAGGTTCTACCTCGTATCTCTTTCCCTCATCTCTCGCACACCCCATCAGCGAGAATCTTCAGGGCGCCGAGGCCTCGCCCAGCATTTCGTCCGCAACCTGGAGCTGAAGCTGGATACAGGTGAGGACAGCCGTCCGACGTGGCTCGAAGAGCGCCATCTAGTCCGTACCTGCCCCGCATTGCCCAACGCCCGCTGATCACACTCCGAGCGGCATGCACCCCGCCATCCTCGAACCACGTCTAGGCCCTTGCCTGCACAACACGGCAGCCAGGCTGTACCCCTAGGCAGACCCGCTGCCAGCCGGGCCAGCCTCTCCCCCTCCGCAATATGTCCTCGCCCATCGACGAGCCTGCGATGGCGGGCCACATCCGCAGCTTCAGCTCACCGAGCCTCTCGTCATCGTCGCACACACCCTCATCGTGCAACCTGGACGACGTCGGCCCGCACGACCTGTCGGACGTCTCGTCGCTCGACGGGTCCGAATTCGAAATCATCGACGTCGTGCGACGACCCGCCTCATCGCTCTCTGCAAGGTCCCGCGAACATGCGGGCGCCGAGGGCAGCCACGATGCACCTTACGATGGCAGCCTGCTCGGTGATCACGCCGACCAGTGGGCCACGGTCCCCCGCCACACGACCCTGGCCGATGGCAGCCACGCCGTCGACGTGCATCGCCTCGCTCCGAACCAGAATTCGCGCACGCAGCGCGTCGTCGGTGGCGACAACATCGACGGCGACGAGCGTGGAGACCTGTCTGCCGTCCTCAATGAGCAAGATGCCGCCGAGGCCGACCTGCTCAACCGTAGCTTGACTTCAACTTTTGCCCTGTCTCGCCACGAGCAGCAGGACAGCGGTCCCTCGTCCAGCACCAACTCGACCTGCATCGTCACTCCGCTCGCTTCGATCCTGGCCAATGCCACAAGCCACCGGCTCTCGAGCTTTCCGGAGCGAGAGAGCGACGGCGAAAACGCCATCGCCAGCTCCGATGCGACGCCCTCGGTGCTCGCAGCCTCGCAGTTCACGTTCCCCGACCCGCTCAGCGTGTCGATGGCTGGGCCGGTTGGACACGAGGACGAAGGCGGCGCCGATGCCGCCGGCGGTTGCCCGGTAGTCTCGGCTCCCTCTGACCATTCGCAAGCGCTCCGCAACCGGCGATGGACCCCGGTCCCGAGCGAGGCAAAGACCACCGACCCGTCGATGGTCAGCCGTCCGAGCGAGCGCGGGTGGAACCGTGCGAGAGCGGCGGCGGCAAAGGCGGGGGCACCGACCGCCACCGCGTCGAGCTTCGGCTTCAACACCTTCGATCCGGCGTCGCTCGGGTCCACCGAGGTGGCAGCCAAGTCGGGCGACCTGCGCTCAGCGCTGGCCGGCCGTCCGGTGCGCAGGACCCACATCGACCTTCCCGCCGCCATCAATGTCTACTACCTTGGCCGTCGTCCGAGCGCGGCCGTGCTGTGGCGCATCTCGCAGGCGGTCAAGTCCTCGCTTGTCGAGGCGGCGGGCGTTCCTCTGCAGCCTCACGCGCGCGACGTCCACCAAGGCGGTATCGTCGTCACCAGGTCGGCCGCCGGCAACGCCTTTGGCAAGCGCGTCCTCCATCTCAAGGAGGTCGACTGCACCGAGGCACGCGACGACAGCGCGGAGCGGACCGCAATGGTCGAGGGCTACCTCAAGGGCACTGCCGCGCATGACGTCGCCAAGGGCAACGCGCTCATCATCTGCTGCCTCGAGGGCGGCGAGGCCAGCACCTCGACCAGCCTGCCCAGCCACCTCGCCAGCCTGCTCGAATTGATCCATGCCCGCCTCCCCTCGCCCACCCAGCTGGGCAGTCAGGCAGCACAGGTCCCCAAGCCGCTGGTCCTGCCAGTCTCGTGCCCGAGATCGAGCGCGGATGCCGACGACGCCATCTCCATCGCTTCGTCCGGCCAGCGCGAGCTCGTGCGCCAGCTCTCAAGCCGCATGGATGTCCAGGCCATCGATCGAGAGTGGAGCTCAACCCTGGCCGAGACCCTGCGACTGCTCAAGGCCATCTGCTCGGCTCCCCACCTGCACGTGCAGTTTGCCCCCGGCACCGCCTTTGTGCGCGTCATTGGCTTCGAGGCCCTCGTCTCAAACTCGGCAAGCTGGTTCCGCGGCGATGCCACCTGGGCATGCCGCGCGGCGATGACCCTGACGACGCCGTCCAACTCGCCGTTGGTCCTCCTCCAGGGCGCCGAGTCGGAGCCTCGAGGCATGCAAGCGCCGCCGGCCTGGCTGACAAAGACGCGCAAGTGGCTATCCCGCGGTGCTCAGAATGCCCCCTTCTATCAGGAATCGCTCGAATCGGGCAAGGAGAAGCTCGAGGACGACGAGGTCCTCGGCCCGCTCGAGGACCGCGACGACCTCGAGCGTCTCTCGACTCGCAAGCTGCTCTCACGCCACCGCATGCTCAAGCTCCTCGTCCTCGCCATGTCGCTGCTGTCGTGCGCCGCGCTGCTCGGCAACGGCACCGTGCCGCTGGCGAACAAGCTTTTCGATCAGGGAACCCGGCTTTCGCGCGCCTCGCTGTCCAAGCCGACAGCGATGTCGATCGTGAACTCGCTCACCCCCGGCGGCGGCGGCGCTTTCCTCGACTGCACTCGCAACCTCTCCCAGAGCATCGCAAGCCGTCACTCCGCCTCTTCGAGCCTCGTCAACGTACCCGCTGCCGGATCGAGCGGGACGAGCGGGACGAGTCCGACCGCCAGTCGCCGCACCAAGTCTACGCCGAGCAAGCCATCCGAGCTGCGACCGAATGCCATGGCGAGCACGGCCGTGGCCGTTCGCAGCGCCGCTAACCAGACCACCGGCCTCTCCGTCTACCAGCAGACCGTGTTTGGCGATCCCCCAATGGCCGTCACGAACGATAGTGGCAGCAGCAGAACGAAGGGCAAGGCCAAGGCCAAGGGCAGAGCCAAGACCAAGGGCAAGTCCAAAGGTGTCGGCCGCGTCCAACGCTCGGCCGGCGGTTCGGCGACGGAGTCCGCAGCCTCGGCGCCGGCGCAGGGTCGGGTCCTTGATCGCCTGCTGCGCGGCGCGCATCAGGCCAAGACGGCGCTCATCGCCGGCGCCCGGCTATCGTGGCAGTACTGGCTGTCGGAGCTGTGGCGCGTCTACCACGACATTGTCCTTCCAGCCCAGCAGTACTATGCCGACGCGTCGCTGCATGCCTCGCGGATGCTGCACAGTGCTCGCACCGCCTCGAAGGTGTTTGCCGACAAGCACAGACACGACGCCCGCCACCTGCTGTCGGACGCGGTCCGGGGCGCCGTCGTCGTCGACGATATGGTTCGCGCCCGTGCGCTCGAGACGCGCCAGTGGGCGCGCAGCATCTTTCGCGACATGACCAAGGGAGCCGTCATAGTCTCGGACGCTGCATCGAGCAGCCTGGCTTCTGCGGCCGAGGAGCTCAAGACGAAGGGCGAAAACCTCGCGCAGCACCTCAAGTCCAAGCGCCTGGACGAGAGGTTGCGGCAGCGCGCGTCCGAGGCGCGCCGCTACAGCGACCAGCTCCTCGGGTCGGCGCTGAGGCGCGGCGATGAGCAGCTCGAGTACTGGTTCTTTGCCGACGACGACTGAATGTGCGGTCGCCGCGACTCCTCTTCAGTCACCCCCTCGGCGAGCAAGTCGGCAGCGGCCCCACCGGACGGCACTTGCTGGCTCGCCGCCAGCCCTTCTCGACGACCCTGGGCCGGCCGGCACCCTCTCCCTTTCCCGATCCCGTCCATCGAGAGCGCCAGCCGGCACCATCTGCAATCTCGGGCGGCGTCCGTGTCGATCGCGAGCCGGCCATTCCCATCTTACTCTGATATGTATCCCTCCCTCGACTCGTCCAGCACCGATGGCTTTTCCGCGTCCTCTCTTCTCTCCAGCCCGACCGCCCGCAGTGGTATGGGTCGGCGGGCCCACTCGAGCTAGGCCTCGAGCCTCGTGTATCGTGTCCGCTTCCATTCCCAGTCCGCCTAGCTAGTCCGCTGCGCTCGTGTCTGCCCTCGTCCTTGTGTCGCCCCCCGAATAGCGGCTCACCCCACCGCCACCACCTCGACCCCCCTCCCCCCCCAAGCCATGTCGACCGGGCCCTGACCCTCCTCTGCGAAACGCGAGGAATGTATGTTAACCACGAATCCAAACCTCTCGATCCGCTTCCAGGCCGATGCGATGTCAGTGCGTCGCGAGCGCGGACAAGTGGCAGCGAGGGCCAAGATGCGTCGACAGTCGAGGCGGCGCGAGGTGATTGGCGCGATAATTTGGCCTTGGCTGGGCGGTTTCCCCGCATTTTTCTTTCTTCTATCGCTCGCCTGCTGGGCTGCCGATCTGACGTGCAGGCAAATGACGCCAGCCCGCCTGCCTGAGCCCCAGCTCGCGCGAGACCCTGCCTGCCTCTCTGGCTCACACCACCGCCTGCCAACAGACCTCCAGGCGCGGTCAGGCCATACTCGAGTCATGCCCTCCCCAGCAACAGCAGCCACGCACCAGCGTACGATGCATCGGAGTCATCCACCCCTCGTCGCTGCCACCACGTCGCTGGCCATCGCAGTCTGAGCTTACCTGCTTGCTTGCTTGGTTGCGCGCTGGTCGGGCCATGGCTTGAAGGGGATAGGCCAGGGGGTCGTGGGGGATGCCCACCGCCTGCCGCTTCTGACTCGACCGGACCTGAGACCCAGCACCCAGCAGGCAAGCGCAGACAGCAGCGTTACAGTTGGGGCGCCGCCAGCTCCACCGTACGCTTGCGCAGCCCAGCCAAGCCAAGCCTAGCCTTCCTAGAGGCCATGCATGCTTGCAAGCTTACTTCTGCTTGCTCGCTGGTGGGGACTGACGGGCGAAGGCCAACAAAAAGACACCGCTTCTTCTGCCGACACCGCGGCCTGCCGTGGCCTGGCCTGCCTGAGCCTGGCTGGCTGGCTCGGGGCCGCGGATAGGGGCCGTTGGCGCGCGCGCCCCCCGTCTCTTGCTTCTCTCTCTCTCTCTCTTTGTCCCCCTTTGGCGCCGGCTGCCCGAGAGTGCGTGGGGCTGGCTGAGCCGGCTTGCCGGGCAATCAGACCGGCACAAACAGGGCAGATCAGAGGCCCCAGGCAGGCTAGGCTCAAGCATCACACACCCGCGCATCCACGCACGTCGCGATCGTGAGCGGGCCCCCCTTCTTTGAGGCCAGCTGGCTCCAAAGCATGCGTGCGACAAGAGCATGACCCCCGTTCCAGCCTAGGCCTAGCCTGTCCTCCTCTCCTCCCTCCGAGCTCCGGCGTCATGGTCCGGCGTCGGGCGGAAGCAAGGCGAGCGGGGAACGGGTTCCCGGCCAACGTAGACATCCGCTACGTACTCTCGCGCGGCGCCCCGTTCCCGACCCACCCACCCGGCCTTCGCCCCGCCCTTGGCATCGGCTTGGACCTGCCGTGCGAGTCACGCCTGCGTGTCAGGCAACCATCATATCGGGATGGCAACGCAGGCGGGGCGGCGAGACGTGCTGCGCCGGACAATCGACCAGGCTGCTGCCCCACCGCCGCAAGTTCGGGAAGCTCGATGGATCGGATGGGCGTGGATTTGCAGGCCCACGGAGCGGCAGGCTGACGGCGCGGTGGCGTTGGCGAGGCCAGAGGGGGCTTTCAAAAATCGAGGTAGTTAGAGGTATCGCAGCAGCGCCAAAGGCGGCAGCGTGGGGCTGTGCAGGAGCCAACGGCGCAGCAGGCCCCCCAGGCAGAGATCGAGTGCGCGTTGGCGCGTGATGGCGCCGGCGCTTGGTGGGTCGGACCGAAGCCGGACTCGCGCTTCCGCCCGCCGCTGGCCTTGACTTGCCAGGAGGGCCTGCCTAGCCGCCCGGACACGGCCTCCGCCCGGCGGCGGACGGTACGGTGATGGTTGGCAGCGATAGCTTGATGCTGACGAGTTGGCCGGGGCTTGGCCTGCCTGACCTGGTCGAGGCTGCGGCGTTGCGAGCGCAAGCAAGCTTCCCGGCAACCTACCTAGCTCGCCCAGTCAGAGTGCCTTGCCCTGCGCTGCCCTCGCCCTCGAGGCGGGACCATACGATCCGCAACCACCAACCCCGGATGCGATGGAAGGGGCTTGGCCAGTGCGCCCTGAGACACGGACGCGCGGCCAGGCGACGCTGCAGGCCCCTCTCGAGCCGGCTGGCTGGCTGGGCTGGCTTGGCTGGCTTGCTTCTCTGGCGGCGTGGGGACCTGACTTTTGGCCGGCTCGTCTCGCCGCTTCCCACCCCGACCAACCCGACCGACGGTGCTGCTGCCCTGCCCCGCCCGCCGCCCGCCGCCCGCCGACTCCCTGGCTGGCTGGCTGGCTGGCTTGCTGCTCGCGCTTGCTCTGGCTGAGGCTCTGCCACCGACCGACCCGACCCTCTGGCCATCCGCCGCCTCGCCCCGCCCCGCCCTGCCCTGCCCTGCCCTGCCTCGCCTCGCCTCGCCTCGCCGTCTCGCTCTCCCTCGCCAACCGGCCGGCCTGCTGGCCCCGCCGCGCCTTGCCCACCGCCGCCGAAGCTGCCGTAGATCCGCACGCACCCTGCTGTGCGCTTCTTCTCAAGGACAGATAGAGAGGGCCCCCCTTCCTTCCGCCGCGCGCGCGCCTCCACCCCCTTCTTCCACCAGCTGACCCCCCTTTCCCCCCGCTGACTGCCTGCGTGCCACCTCCCTGCCCGCCACCGCCACCCCCAGCGTCGTTCCTCCTGATCTCCACCACCACCTCTGCCAACACCAACATCGCCACCGCCCCCGCCATCCACCAACCATCCATTCATCCGGCCGCCGCCCGCCCTCGCGACCACTTTCATCTGTCGCCCGCCCGCCGGCTTCCATCTTGCGCTCGCACAACAGCCGACGCCGCCTCGATCCTCGTTCCCGCCGTCGAGCTGCCTCGCCACCCAGACCACAGCCGCCTGTGCGCCAACAGGTCCATCCATCTGCGCTCCGCTCCCGCCAACACTCCCGACGGCTCCTGTCTCCGCGCCTCGACGCATTCGCCGCCACTCTTTCCTTCCCGATAAGATCGGACCAAGCTTCCGAAGCAGGCCTATCACCGATAGCACCAGCGTCCACCAGCCAGTTCGTGCGCTGTGGTTGGACACGAGTCCGCTCGCTTCTCGACATAGCTCAGAGGCACCCCAGTCCTCTCGACTGACGAGCAGGCTGCCAGCATCCACCTGGGCATCAGCGCAGCGCAGCGCTCCTTCCTGTACTCGACTCTCGTCTGCCAAGAACGCCCTCTCGCACTCCCACTTGGCCTAGGCCTACCGCATAGACCCGAAGCAGGGCCTTTCGCTTCGAGCAGGCCGCCACACGTTCCATCCGCAGCGCATCCCTTGAGCGCTGGCAACCCTTCGGCACCTGCCCCCACCGTTTCTCAAAGTCCCCAGCCGGCACCTCAACGCCGATATGTCGGTCGACCTCGAAGCCAGGCCCGCACCGGCGCCGACCCAGTCTTCACCCACCTTCCGACAGACCGGCTTCTCGGTGCCTCCGACATCGACATCGTCGACCCAGGATGTCAACGCCACCGCCTCCGGCAACACCGCGCACAAGGCGCCAAGAGGGAAGCTCTCGAGCTCCAGCCTCAATGCGGCCCTGCATGCCCGATCCCATTCCGGCACCGTGGGGAGAGCCGGAGGCCACCGCACCTCCACCGACGATGGAGACGCAGAGATGACCGACGCCGGCGAGGTGAGTGGTCGACCTACAACCAGAGGCGCTTGTCGGAGTGCGCGCGGATTGATCGACTGCCGACTGCCGACTGACTTGTGTCTCTGCGCATCGACCCCGCACAGATGTCGTCCTACCGTCCGCTGCCGATCCCAGGCAAGACGGCGGCCATTGCCCTCGTCTCAAAGACATCGCAGTCGCCCAGCGATCTGGCCACGCCACCCGACGCCATGGCGCTGACATCCCACAAGCAGTCGCCTGGCCTCTCGACCAGCGGCGTCCGCCTGCCCCCGCTCAACTCGAACCTCATCAGCCCGCGCTTCTCCACCATGCACGGATCCAGCGTTTCGAGCGGGCCGGCCTCGGCGACCTCGAGCCATTGGTCGCCCGGACGCAGCTCGGACCCGCACCTCTACAGCATCTCGTCTGGCCGCAAGTACAGCTACACGACCTTCAAGCCCTCGCTCAGCACGAGTTTCAAGATGTCGGCCGAACGCGGTCGCAGCAGCAACACGTTCGACGACGACGATGATGACGACGACGACGACGACGAGAGGTTCGGCAAGCGCTCGTCGGGCGCCCTCGGCCTTGTGTCCGATGGCAAGGCGGCCGGACGCGCGGCGACGGCCGAGGCGGGCGAGGACGGCGATGCCTCTGGCGTCTTCAGCTTCTCTAGCCCGTGCTTCGGACCCAAGCAGCTCGACAACGACCAAATCCCGTCTCCGGATCCGAGCGAGCAGCTGCCCGCAGCGTCCGGCAGCGGTCCCGCGCCGAGTGGCGTGCTGAGTCCCAGCTGGGCCACGGCTTCCCTCGGCAAGCTCAGCCTCGGCAGTCCTGAAGCTAGGACGACGATCTCGTCGCAGCTGCGTCGAGGCTCGCGCCCACAGCACAGCCACAGCTACGGCCAGACCAACCACGGTGGCAACATGTCGACCTCGGCCGACGTCGCCGTCCACGCGGCCATGCAGCAGCGGCGGTACTCGTACAACAAGGCCGCGAGACCGTCCCTCTCCTCGGGTCCGAGCAGCTACACCTACTCGACCAGTTTCGGGCGCGACTCGGCGCTGAATCGCCACCCATACCCGCGCAGCTCGATGCCCGGCAGCTATGGAGCGTCGAGCTACCGTGCCTCGCGTTCCCGCTCGCGCACGCGCCACGGTCCCGAAGACGCTCGGGCGTCCAGCAGGCTCGAGGACGACGACGAGACCGACGAGGAAATGCAGCTCGACGAGGACGACGATGACGCCACCGAAGACGAGGCCGACTACGCATACGCGCGGCACCAGGCTGGCAGGAGCGCGTACGGCCGCTCGATCCCGCGAGCGGTCAACGACCGCAGCCGCTCAAACACGCCGTCGAATGCGAGCCTCGGCCTCACCTTTTCGATGAGCCCGAGCTCCAACTCGATCCTGGGCAAGGGGCTGCCGTACGACTCGGGCAGCCGCTCGGCCTCGTTTGGCGTCAGCCTCAGTCGTCAATACAGCTCGGACCGCCACCCGCCAGGGGCCTCTCTGGCGCCGCACCGCCACCACCCCTATGCGACCAGCCCGAACGGCGCCACGACGGGCCCGCTGAGCGCATCGATGGGCCTGTCGTATAGCCCCGGATCGAATGCGCCGCTCAATCGCCCGGCCCATCGACGCGGAAGCAGCCTCGGCAACGGCCTGGCCGCGCCCGGCTACGGCGGCACGATGCTCTCGACTTCGCCGCGCTACGCCAATGGCGTGCCACACCGTGATGAGCAGCAACTTGGTGAGGGAGGAGCGTACCTCGGGCAGCCCTCGTTTGCGTCGGGATCGCCATTTGCCGCGGGACAGCGCATGGACAGCGCAGGCAAGTACTACACGCCCGCTCCGGGCAGCTCGTACGGGCATGCGCAGGCCCACTTTGCGTCGCGCAACGGCGGCTTGGCTCAATCGCCGCCGGGTCGCCTGCCGCCTGACCGCCTGGGCCAGATCCACGCCGGCTTCGGGGCCCACGAGCGTTCCGACAGCATGGCGAGCGAGGCGACCGAGGGCCCGGACAGCGGAGTGCGGCCTTCTGTGCCGCCGACGACGACGGCGAGCGCATCCGCTCGCTCCAATAGCAACACGGGAGCGTCGGGCAATGTGGATGAGACGGCACAGGTGGCGGCGATCCGCGACCGCCTCGGTGGGGCCGCCAGCTGCTCGGCCTTTATCTCGAAGCTATGGCTGCTCATGATCAACCCGGACCTCTACAGCAAGTACATTCGCTGGGACGAGGCAGGCACGTCGATCATCCTTTCGAGCGAGCCCGAGATTGCCAACGAGTTCGCCTCGGACGTGCTGCCCAAGCTCTTCAAGCACGGCAACAATGCCAGCTTTGTCCGTCAGCTCAACCTCTACGGCTTCCAACGGATCCCATCGTCGCGCCTCCTCGACCCCACCGAGATCAAGGTGGCCGCCGCCAGGCGCGCGGCCGAGTCGGGCGGGGCCGGCGCTGCATCCGCAGGCACGCTCAACACGGCCGTCCAGCTCTACGGCCCGCACTCGAGCTTTGCCCACCCGCGCTTCCGACGGGGCCACGAGGAGCTGCTGACGACCATGAAGCCGCGCTCCAGCAAGAAGCCCAAGAAGTCGAACGGCTCGGCCACGACTGGCCTCAGCCCGCCCAAGCAAGAGGCAGGTGCAGGTGCGGCGGGCGGAGCGGGCCGCACCGCCGCCGCCGCTGATGGCGACGAGACGGACGAAGAGGACTTTGCCCTTTCGTGAGGACGCCGCTGCCGGCGCATACAGCTCCGCATCAGCGGCAGCAACAAGGACGACGACGACGACCACAGCCCCGAATATACGCGGCTGCAGCAAGCGGCAAGCTAGCCGCGACCCGATGCATTCCCCGAGCAAGCCTTCCCTTTGCCGCGTTTCCGACTGAGCCCGACGCCAGGCTCGCTTCCCCCAGGTTACCCTTCTCTTGATACCTCGACGCGACGCGATTGCGGCGGCCGCCAGCTGCTCTGAGCCGCACCGCAGCCTCTGCCTCGCCTTCCATTGCCTCGACCCGGCTCTCCTCTCCACTTTCGCCGTTCTCCGTCCGTTTTTGCCGTGTCCCTGCCTCGCTCCGTGTTTGTTCTCGTCACTCGCATTCCTGTATAAAACACGCCTCACCTGATTCTACGGCCCGCAGCCTTCCTTTCAGCCTCTTCTCGTCGCGCTCTCATCGCCTTGCGTCCGCCCCGTCTCTTTTCGTCGATTCCCCCCATTCCACCCCTCCCCCTTTCTCTTGCGGTCGGCACTTATCCTCTCTGTTTCGTTTGGGAGAGCGCGGCCAGCGTGTATAACTTGTTTTTCCTCTTGAGCATCGGTCGTCGCAGCGACCAGTGACCTGACCAGTCAGCCAAACCACCTTGCTGTTGAAATCTTTGTTGGGGCGTTGCGTTGGCGACGCCCCGTCCGTGCGCGCGTTTGGGGGATGGCCTCGTTGGGTGGAATGGGCCTGCCTTCTTCCACGCCGACATTGCTGCGCTAGCCTCTCTCTTCCTCTCACAGGTTCCTCTCTGCGCCTCGCCCTCCGCCCTCCATTCTCTCGTCGTTTCGCCTCTCCCCTCCTCCCGTCTCTCCTCCATGCCCTCCTCACCCGCGCCCATCCGCCAGCGACTTGGCCACCTCGACCGGACCGTCAATGCCCGCCCGATCGCTCGCTCGCTCGCTCGCTCGCTCCCTGCACATTCGAGTCGAACATCGGAGCAGCATCACTGCAGCGCCACCATCGTCATCATTCAAGCTCGACCGACAAGTGATTCTGCCTTGCCGAGTATCCGACCGCGGCACGACACGGCACGGCACAGCACGGCACGGCACAGCATGGCACGGCACATGCGTCGTCGTCGGACGACGAAGACGCCCGCGACCACGACCACGGCGAACGAAAACTAGGTAACCACCTCGAGTCGGTCCGCCGTCGCCTCGAGGACCTCGCCGATGGCCCGGTCGGGTCGGCTGGCATCCTTGGCCACCTCCTGCCACACGCGGCCGTACTTGGGTCGCACCTCGACGCACTTTTCCCGCAGCGCCTCGCGACCCTGCTCGTTGCCGTGCTGGCGCTCAAACTTGAACCACCACGCCCACCCGTCGCCCCAGCTCGCGTCGGCCTTGACCATGCGCTGGAACCACTTGCGCGCCTGGTCGATCTTGCGGTCGTTCCAAAACAGCCTCGCCACGGTGCAGATGACGCGGGCGTCGTCGCCCGTCTTTTTGAGCGCATCGGCGCTCCGCGTCTTGCGCGCCGGCTTGGGCTCCATCCAGATCGACTGGCTCCACAGCAGCCCCGACGTCGGACACTCTTGCAGCCCGCGCGACACCATCGTCCGCGCCTGCGCCACCGAGCCGCTCCGCTCCTCGACCGACGCCGACTCGCTCCACAGCTCGTCGTTTTTCGGATTGAGCAGCCGCGCCTTTTCCAAAATCGCACGCGCACGGATCTGGATCCCCGCCTCCTCTTCCAGCCGCGACGAGAGGAGCCACAGCGGCGTAGAGTGCGGACACGCCTTGACGCCCTTGGCGTACGCCTCGCGCGCCGCCTTGATGTTCTTGTCGTTGCTGGGGTTGCTGGGGTTGTTGCTGCCCGACGCCGCGTCAGCACCGGTGGCGCCGCCGTCGTCGTCCCCGTCGGCGGCCCCGGCGCGCAGGAGCTGGCCGTGCATCATGTGGAACTTGTCGTACGTCGGGAACTTGGCCAGCGCCTGCCGGACGAGGTCGAGCGCCTCGGCCTTTCGCCCTTGGTTGCGCGCAAACACGGCCGACTTGAGCCACACGCGCGGCGAGCCCACCTCGATCCGGGCGCGCTCGAGCAGCCGCGCCGCCGCCACCTTCTGCCCCGTCTCGGACTCGAGCTTGGCCGCCGCCAGCGAAATCTCCTCGGAGCCGATGTTCTTGTCGAACGCCCGGATCAGCACCGCGCGCGCGCCCGCCACGTCCGAGGCGAGCCACTTTTCCTTGGCGTACATGAGCCACAGCGTCTCGGCCTTGGGGCAGTTGGTCACGGCGCGCTCCAGCAGCGACTCGAGGCTTTCGCGCGTGCCGTGCTGCTTCTCCAAATCCGCCGCCTGCCGCCAGATGTTGGCGCGGTCCGGGAAGAC
The DNA here is from genome assembly GCF_000417875.1 of Pseudozyma flocculosa PF-1. Taxonomy (NCBI): domain Eukaryota; kingdom Fungi; phylum Basidiomycota; class Ustilaginomycetes; order Ustilaginales; family Ustilaginaceae; genus Pseudozyma; species Pseudozyma flocculosa. Next base: position 304,675 of record NW_006920893.1, read on the forward strand.
CTTGAGCGTGTAGGCCAGCAGCGACCGCGCCGTCTCGATGCACCCCTTGTCGCGCGCCGACTCGGCGTCCTCGACCCACACGGTGCGGCGGTCCTGCTCGTCGAGGTCGAGCTCCATGGTCGCCTTGACGATGGCCGCGCACGTCATCGGGCTCCCCTCGCCCTCTACCTTTTCCGCCTCGCGCAGCCACTGGTCTCGGCTGAGGACGGCGCCGGCCTTGCGCAGCGCGTTGACGGCGGCGGCCATGGTCTTGTCGACGAGCGCCTCTTTGGCGTCAGTCTCCTCGATGAGGCGGCACGCGGCGATCCAGATCTCGTGCGACGTCGGAATCGTCTTGCGCGCCTCGTTGAGCACCTTTTTGGCGTCGGCCGGCGTCGACAGCCGGGCCAGGGCGAGCCACAGCTCGATGCTCATCGGGATCGCGCCCACCGCCCCCGACAGGAGGATCCGCGCGTCCTCGGGGTTCTCCTCGAGATTGACGAGCTCCTTCCACAGCTTGACCGAGTTGGGTATGTACTCGAGCGACTTGCGCAGCACGCGCTTCTTGGACTCGGGGTCGTTTTCCAGGTCGACGGCCTTGAGCCAGATCTTGACCGACTGGCTGAGGTGCTGGACGGCGCGGGCGAGGATGACCTTGGCGTTGTCCTTTGTGTTGAGCCGCGCGTTTTCGAGCCAGACGTCCTCGTTCTTGGGGCACTGCTCGCAGCCCTGCTGGATGATTTTGCGCGCCGTCGCCATCTTGCCCGCCACCTCTTCGACGCGTGCGGCGGCGATCCAGCCAGGCGCGTGCTTTGGGTTGGTCTTGATGACCGAATCGAGGAGGGCGCGGGCCTTTTTGATGTCGCCGATCTCGGTGTTGGACTTGATGGCGACCGACGAGAGCTCGGTGAGGTAGCCCTTGGGGTCGACGGTCGAGGCGCTGCCGGACGCCATCGACGACGACGACGAGGCCTGGTCGAGCTGGTGGCTGAAGATCTTGTTGCGCGCCGAACCGATCTCGGTGAGCGAAGTCATGGCGCCGTCCGGGACGCTCGAAGCGGCGCCGTCGGCGTCGTCGGTGACGGTGCTCTCGACGACATTCCTGGCGGCATTGCCAAGGAGCACGCTGTCCGGGATGGCAATGGATCGGGTCTCGCGCGCCTCTCTTGCGGCGGCGGCCTTGCGCTTCTTGCCCGTGATGTTTCCGGCCTCGGGCAGCGCGGCCCACTCCTCTTCGGTGACGGAGCTGAGCCCGCGCTTGAGGTCGGCGAACTGGGCCTGGATCTTTGGGCGCTCCTTGCGCATCTTTTCCATTTCCTCCTTTTCCCTCTGCTCCCTAAACTTGCGCCTGCGCTCGTCCATCTGGCGGTCGACGTCCTCCCAGATGCGGTCAGCCTCCTCGTCGTCGCGATCGTAGGCGGTGCCCGCAAAGAGGCCGGTCTCGTTCTCCGGGTCCTGGTAGCGGCCGTCGTCTTCCTCGTCGTCGCCGCCGCCGCGACCTTCGTCCTTGTCCTTTTTGGCCGACGATGCAGAGGACGAGGCCTGGCGTGCAGGGCCGATATCGGATCGGGTGGTGAAGCCGGATGCGCCACGGCCCAGACCGGCGACGTAGCCCGGCGGTGCCTGCATGCTCAGGAAGGCGAGCTTGTTGGGTTTGTTTTGCGCCATAATTGAGGCGGGTGCGGCCGGGTTGCGGCCGCTAGTGATGCCGGGGAGCGCTGCGAATGCGGAAGTGGTAGGTGAACGGTGGGACAGCGTTCGGGACGGCGCTGGCTGACTGGCGAGAAAGAGCCAGGTGGGAGGGTCCGGTCAGTCGCACCGTGTGGCTCTGGTGACGATATCTGGGATGGTGTGTTGAGATAGGCAGGCGATGGTGGCGGTGGGCAGAGGGGCGTTTACGGCTGAGCCGCGAATGGGTGCAAGGTGGGAAGGCAAAGTGCGAACGGCCCGGCCTCGAGGTCGACCCTTCTTGACAAGCGGGCCTGGCCTCGCTCCACTTTTCTCGCCTTTCCATCATCCCTCTACCGATGTCAGCGTGGTCTGCCTACCACCCCGATGTACCCCAGATCGGGCGCGGATCAGACGGCTGAAGCGCGTCGGTTACCTCGGCCCGGCTTGTTGGCTAAGCCAGGCCGACGGCGGGTCACAGATCGACCAGCGTCAACCAGGCCTGAAAGCGTGGGGCCCCCCCTTTGCCTTTCTTCGCACCCTGTGCCAGCCTCGACTCGGGTACCATCATCCTTCTCACTTCGCCCCCACCCTAGCCTGCCCGACCTCGGTCCCCCTTCCTCTCCTCCTCCCTCACCAGCTCCACCACATCGACGGACCTCGCCGCCAACACAGCCATGGCCGCCAACGCAGCAGCATCCGCCGTCGCCCACGGCATCAAGTCGGTCGGCGTCGTCGGCGCGGGCCAGATGGGCCTCGGAATCGCCTATGTCGCCGCACTCCGCGCAGAGATCCCCTCGGTCCTCCTCTGTGACGCAAGCCAGGCCCAGCTCGACAAGGGCGTCTCCTTCTTCGAGTCACTCCTCAAAAAGGACGTCGGAAAGGGAAAGATCAAGCAGGACCAGGCAGACCTCGCCCGATCCCGCCTCATCACCGTCCCCAGCGTAGAGGATTTCGCCAGGGACTCGTCCAAGACGCCCGACATGGTCATCGAGGTGGGTAGCAGTGGCGCGCCGCGTCCTCTCCTTCCTGATCTTCCTCCTCTTGTCTCATCTGCAGTTGCCGCGCTGAGCTCTTGAAGCGGCAGTCACGCTGATCCCGATCTCGTCTCTCTGCTTGCCCTCGTCCCCACCGATCAGGCCGCGACAGAGAACCTGGCCATCAAGCAAAAGATCTTTGGCAGCCTCGCAACCCACCTGCCCCTCACCACCATCCTCGCCACCAACACCAGCTCCATCAGCATCTCCAAGATTGCCGCATCCGCTGTCCCCGCCGGCGCCAAGCCCGGCAGCGAAGAGGCGTGGAAGGGACCCGCACGCGTGAGTCTCCCGTTTGGTGATTGCTGCAAGCTCGCCGTTTGGTCCGTCAGCCGGCTAATTGCAGCTCCTGCCTCCGCTCCCACTCCTCTCCACCCACCCATGTACGACCGCAGGCGCTCGGCGTGCACTTTTTCAACCCGGTTCCCGTCATGAAGCTGGTCGAGATCATCCCTGCGCTGCAGACGTCGCCCGACGTGCTGGAGCGCGCCCAGGCGTTTGCGCGCGCGTGCGGCAAGGAGATTACGACGTCCAAGGACGTTCCAGGCTTTGTTTCGAACCGCCTGCTGATGCCCTTTATCAACGAGGCCATCATGACGCTCGAAAAGGGCATCGCGACGAAGGAGGACATTGACACGACGCTCAAGCTGGGCATGAACCACCCCATGGGCCCGCTCACCCTCGCCGACTTTATCGGCCTCGACACGTGCCTGAGGTGAGTAGCAGCGGCAGGGTCTTGCTCTTCCGGCAGGGTCTTGCTCTTCCAGCAGGGGCGAGGCATCCATCCAGACTGACACGCCATCATCGTTGAATTCCCGCGCGACGCCGACAGCATCATGGAGACCATGTACCGCGAGACGTCCGACTCCAAGTACCGTCCCGCGGTGCTGCTGGGCAGGATGGTGGATGCCGGCTGGTACGGCAAGAAGAGCGGAAAGGTGAGTGCCACATTCTGAGTGCGAAGCATGGGAATGGGGGTTTGGCCCGCCGAAGAGGGTCAGCTTACTGACAAGGCCAAGGATTCGCCGCCTCTCGTCTGTGCCTGCAGGGCTTCTACGACTACTGAGCCGCCGCGCTGGCAGACGCGGTCGTCGCATTGCCGTTCTCCTGTAATGCCAAATGAGCTCTTGACGATCGATTGCGGGTAGCTGCAGCTGCCACTCCTCGTGCGTGCGCTTGTGGCTGCGCATCGACGGCGGCGGCGGTAGTCGTGGCCGGTTATGGTGGTGGTGAGAGTTGAGAGAGAGAGATGTCGAGGCTCGTGCGAGTGCAACGGAGCCGAGGTTTAGCAGCCCCGCTGTGCCGCCGCCACGTAGCAGCATGCGCCGCTGGACCCTGGCTGGCCACTCGGGCCTGGGCCAGCACAGCCAGCAGGCAAGCTAGGAAGAAGCAAGCAAGCCAGGCCAAAAAAATGTGGGGTCGGGACGGGCTGCCACCCATGGCTCGCTCGTCGGTCGCGGCCTCTTCGCCACCACCACCCACCAGCGCACCACCGTCCTCGATCGACACGTCATCGCCGCCCTCACCCATCACAGGCCACCGCACAGACACTCTCTCCGGCCACCGCAAGCTATCACCCCTCGAGGACACCGCCATGGACCTCGACTCGCTCCCGCCGATAACGGCCATCTGGGGCGGATTGGCGGTCGGAGCGGCGCTGCTCGAGTACACGTACACCATTACGTCGTTCCAGCTCTTCTACACGCCCTCGCTCGTCTTCCACAAGCTCGAGGTGTGGCGGCTTCTGACGACGTTTGTCTACTTTGGCAACTTCTCCATCGACTTCCTCTTCCACCTCTTCTTCTTTATGCGCTACTCGCGCATGCTCGAGGAGGACGCGGCGGGTACGCGCTCGAGGGGCGGGAGAGCGACGTATGTCTACATGCTCCTCGTGTGCGCCACCCTCCTCGTCCTGCTCAGCCCCATCGTCGGTCTCCCCTTTCTCGGAAGCCCGCTCGCCTTCGTCCTCGTCTACGTGTGGAGTAGAAGGAACCGCCACGTCCGTCTCGGCCTCTTTGGCATACTCGTCATCACCGCTCCCTACCTACCCTGGAGCCTCGCTGCGTTTGGCTGGTTGATCAACGGCGATATCAAAGCCGTCATCGGTGACCTCGTCGGTATAGCCGTCGGCCACTTTTGTAAGTCGTCCTCGTCCTCGTCCTCGTCCTCGTCCTCGCCCTGCCTCGCGTCGCCCTGCCTCGCATCGCATTCCCGCCTTACCGCTTTCCTTCAGCTGAACACCACGCTTTCCGTCCCCCTCCCGACACCCTTGCAGACTACTTCTTCGTCGACGTCTGGCCGAGGGAGTACAAGTCGGGCGGACGAAACCACCTTAGGACCCCAGAGATCCTGTGCGTCGCAAAGCGTCGTGCTGTCGGCCTTTCGTCGTGGTCCTACCGAGCCGAGCGGAGCTGACCCCATCCCTCGCCCTTCCCTCTCGCCTCTCCCTCCACGTCTGTCCGCCTCCGCAGGGTACGGCTCATCGACGGAGACAGGTAGCGCCGCGTAACCCCCCTCCGTCCTCCGTCGAGTGGCCAAAGGACCGCCCCCTTCTCGCCGTTTGCTTCATCTGTACTTTTATCGCATCTCAACCTCGCATCAGCCTCGGATCTGGGGCCGGCTCTTGGCCGTCCACGCAGGCCGCATCGAATGGCATCGCATCGCTTCGCTTCGGTTCATCGACTACTCGCGGTACAGCATCGATTTGCCTGGCAGGAAGCCGCCGCCCGGTCCCGTGCCTGCCGCACCGCTGGGTCCCACCATCGGACCCCCTCCTGCGCCTCCAGCAGCGGTTGCAGCGGCGGCGGCGGTAGCGGCGTCGGCCAAGGCCTGCAGACTCGGCGGCAGCACCTCGTCGACTTCCTCGACGACAATGTCGCCCAGCTCCCTCGCCGCCCTGACGGGCACGGCCTCCTTGATCGTGCTTGGAGGCATGGCGTCGCCGATCCCTGCCCCCTCTCCCGACCCGACGCCGTCCAGGCCCTCTCTGCGATGCTGCTGTCGCTGCTGCTGCTGCTGCTGCTGCGTCGAGACCGACGCGAGACCCGGCTCATTCTGCACCTCGAGGTCCGGATCAAAGAGCTCCCGCCCGGCGATGCCGCGCAGCACGGCGAGGGCGCCCACCTTGCTCGTCACCAAGTTGGCATGCGCGCACGTCTGGCTCGTCACGCACGACGGACAGCCCTCGGCGCATCCGCACGCCTCAATGACGCTGATTGCGATCCGCAGCAGCCCGTCGAGGTGACTAAAGGCCTTGGCGCAAACGCCGCCATTCTGGCCGGGCGTGTCGTAGAAGATGAGGCGGGCGGGCCGCTTGCGCGAGCTCGGCCGCGCGGCGTACTCTTTTTCCGCGATCTTGCACTCGGTCTTGACGTCGCCCGCCATCGAGACGACAAACATGGGCGTCAGGCTCAGCAGCGCGTGCTCGGCCGCATGGATGGCCGCCGCCGCATTGATCCGCATCGCCACCAGCGCCTCGACGATCCAAAAGGGGACGTCGATCCACATGCCCTGCGTGTGGCGGACAAATGGCGGGCAGTCGACCTCGACGGCGTCGAGGATGTTGGCGCGCCGGTCCACCTTGAAGTAGCCCCACACGTACGACGCAATTGTCACCTTGCCGTAGTAGGCCAGGTGCGGCGAGCCGCGCAGCCGGCGGATGCGGTACGTCTCCATGGCGTCGGTGTCGGTGTGGTCGCGCGGCCGGGTGTGGTAGTTGACGTCGACCTGGACCATGCGCGCGATCCGCGTCTCGTGGCTGATCTCGCGGCAGATGTACGACAGGCCCTGGTGCATGAAGACGGCGCCCTCAAAGGCCTCAAAGATGGCGCGGTCGATCTCGACCTCCTCCATCACCCGCGGCGGCCGGCCGGGCGTGTCGTCGACGTAAGCGTACGTCACCTGGCGGGCACCCCGGATCGCCACGTCGCGCGATGGGTTCGGCCGAAGCTCCTCGCGGCAGTAGTAGTAGCCGCTCCCGTCGCCCTGCAGCCGCGTCTTGCAGAGCGTGGCGAGGTGCTCGCCAAAGAAGCGTGTGTCGTCCTCGACGCTGATGGGCATCTCCTCGGCCGCACACTGGAGGTGCGACTCGAGGACAAAGTCGTTGGCCAAGTCGACCGAGAGCGCGGCGTCCGGCTGGACAAAGACCTCCTCCGGGAAGCGCATGTAGTGCTGGTCGAGGGGCCACGGGTCGGCGATCAAGACCGCAAGAGAGTCCTTCTGGCGTCGCCCGGCGCGGCCCGCCTGCTGCCGCAGGCTCGAGATCGAGTACGGGAAGCCGAGCATGATGACGGCGTCGAGGCTGCCGATGTCGATGCCGAGCTCGAGCGCGCTGGTGGCCACGATGCCGAGCAGCTGGCCCTTGAACATGTCCTGCTCGATCTTGCGCCGGTCCTGAGGCGAGTAGCCGGAGCGATACGACATGACTTTTTCGGCGACGTCGTGGCGGTCCTCGAGCAGCAGGTCGTTGCGGATCTGGCGCATCACAATCTCGCACGTCCGGCGCACCTTTGTAAAGACAATGGTGCGCACGCCGCGCTGGATGAGGTGGCGGAAGACCTTGGAGACTTCGGCGTAGGAGCTGACCCTGCCCTGCGCCGGATCCGTCTCGTCAATCATCGGCGGGTTCCACAGCAGCCATTCCTTTTTGCCGGCGGGCGAGCCGTCGTCGGTGACGACCTCGACGTCCTCAACGCCAAACAGCGTCTGCATGTGCTCGCGCGGGTTGGCCACGGTGGCGCTGCAGCTGACAAACTGGATCGAGTCGTTGCCGAGCGCGTTGCAGATCCTCCGCAGCCGGCGCATGATGAAGCTGACGTGCGCACCAAACAGGCCGTTGTAGGTGTGCAGCTCGTCGACGACGACGTAGCGGAGGTTGCGCAGGAATCGGCGCCACAGGTCCTCGGACGGCAGGATCGACTGGTGCAGCATGTCTGGGTTGGTGAAGATGACCGAGGCCCGCGACCGGATGTCGTTGCGCAGCTCGCGGTCGGTGTCGCCGTCGTAGGTGGCCACCACGGCGCCCTCGAGGCCCTCGCAGTTGGATAGAAAGTCCTGCAGGGAGCGCCGCTGATCCTGCGCCAGAGCCTTGGTAGGGAAGATGTACATGGCCGTCGACTCGGCGTCTTGCTCGAGCGCCTGGAGCACGGGCAGCTGGTAGATGAGAGACTTGCCCGACGAGGTCGAGGTCGACACGATGACGTTCTTGCCCTCGCGCAGCGCGTTGAGCGCCTGCGCCTGGTGCGTGTAGAACTCCTCAATGGAGCGCGTCGCGTACATGGCCGTGACTACGGCCTCCGAGAGGCGGTAGTGGAGCTGGGCGTGGCGTGCTTGCCTAGCCTCGAACGTCTTGTGGCCGCCGGGAACGATCTGGTCCTTCCACCAGGGTGCGAGCTGCATCTCTTCGATGATTTCGGCGATGCTGGCGCGCTGGTCCGGGTTCTGCATCAGGAACTCGAGCCGGATCCGCCTCTTTTGCGGTGTGTCGCCGGTAGTGCGCTCGGCCGTCTCCGGGTTCAGAGGTACGTGGTCGTGGGCGGCATCGACCAGCAGCTGCACGGGATCCTCGTCCTTGGCGGCGCACGCGGCCAGCAGCTCTAGCACCGCCTGCTCAAATTTGAAGTTGCGCTTGCCGATCAGCTTCATCATCGAGTTGGTCGAGGGCATCGAATACAGCTTGGGGTTGCGCTTGAATTTTTGATAGCCACCCTCTTCGCGGCTGGGTCCCTTTCGCATGCCCGGTCGGCTGCGGTTGGTGGCCTTGGCCGTCGACAGTGTGCCATCGTTGAACTCGAAGAGGAGGACGTACGGGTCCTGCGCCTTGGCCTTGCCATTGCCACTGACCCGCCCGTTGCGGTGACTGGTCTGTTTGGCGATTTCAAAGTCGGCGGGCGGGAGGAATGCCGGACTCGGCCCGGAAGCGTACACGTCGCCCTCGGGGGCCACGTCCTGGAAGCCGCCTCCAGAATCGGCGACCGCTGAAGCGCCAGACGGCATCGTGACAGTCGCGCTCGAGGGCGCGGAGGATCCGGCGTCGTCGGTAACGGCGGCGCTCCTATCGTCCTCGCCTCGGCTTCCGCTTGCGCTGCCGCCCACGCCGAGCGCAGCTGCTACGGCTTCCTCGCCGGCAACAGCCTCGGCGGCGCGCTCGTAGGCCTGGTCGATCCTGCTGCCCCGCCACGTCTTCTTTTTGGTCGCAGGCGTCTGCTCGCCGGCGTTGCCGCGGGCGTCCATGTGCACTTCGAGCATGTCGGTCTCGACGTAGGCAAAGTTGACAAGGTCGCCGCAGAGGCTCTTTATCTGGGCCATGTCAAAGATCTCGAGGGGCCGCTTTGTGAGACCCTCGACGCTGCTCTTGATGGTGTCAAAGGTGGTGACCATGTGCTTGCGGGCCGAGCAGAACGAGTAGACGGTGTTGACCGCCTTGAAGGTCTGCTCGAGGCGGAGGAAGTGCTCGGGCCACGGTGCATCGCGTTTCAGTGCGGGCTTCTCGGCCGGTGGCGGTGCCGGGGTGGCAGAGGCTGACACAGCAGCCTGGTCGCTGTCGGCTGGAGCGACTGAGCTGGCTGCTGCAGTGGCGCTGCGAGCGGGAGTGCGACTGGCTGCAGTGCGGCGCCTCTTCTTTGCGGGTGGCGGGGGTGGCGTGGAAGGGCCTGGCTCGGCGGCTCGTTGGGGCGGGTCGATGATCTGCACGTCGTCGTCGCTGTCGTCGTGTTCTGCCTTGGCGATGTTGGGAGTTTCTGCTTCAGACTCGGACTTTATCTCGATGATTTCGGGCTCCGGCTTGACGTTGATGGTGGCGGCGCTTGAGGCCGACTGGGCTTGTCTGGAGGCCAAGGGCGTGCCTGATGTTTGCTTGGCCCGCTGGTCGATCTGCTGTGCGGCAGCTCGCCTTCGAGACCCTGCTACGGCGGCTGCTGTACGCTTGCTGGCTTCTCTTCTCCTCTTGTCCGAGGGCAGCAAGGTGGGATCCTCCTGGGGGCTGTCGTCGTCATCATCATCGTCGTCGTCGTCGTCGCCAGGTGCGAGCGAGTCGCGGCCGAGGAAGAGGGGACGTTGGGCGTGATCCTCGCCGTTGGTGGCGTCTCGCTGGAGGGCTGAGCGGTAGGGCCCTGCGCCTGCGCCATGCTGACGGGCGAGGGTGCGCTCGTGGAGGATGCGCTGGCCCTTGCGTACGAGTTTGGGCATTTCGGTCGAGTGAGGTTCGCTACGTGGACGCTGGAGGCATGGTCGTGGCTGTGCCTTCCAGCCAGCGAGCCGATACGGGCGCTGAATAGGATGCGTTGCCGGGAAGACGTCGAGAATCGGTTTGCAGAGAGAGGCAAGGCTAGCGGTGGCCAGATAGACCGAGTGTGACGGAGCGACAGAGGGGATCAGCAGGCCAGGCCAGGCCTCCCAGAGAACGCGCTGCAGGCTGGCCTGCTCTTTACGCCATACGCAGCAGCGACCCTGAGCTGACCCACACGCAGGCAGGCAGGCAGCACGACACCTCCACACTCTCTCCTTGACCTGTTTTCCGGCCGAGTGAAGCCCCGTTCTAAGCCCTTGCCCCAGCCAGGCTCGGATTTCGCTCGCAATTTGGCAGCTCGTTCTTGATGGCCCCAGCAGGCAAGCCTCTCCCCTGCAACCGCAGCCACCCCTTTTTCGCAGGCCAGCGTAAGGCAGAGGCAAGGCAAAAGGTTGCTCCCAGCCAGCCGCAAGAAAAAGACAGGCCACAAAAAGGTCATCGCTCGCCCTGACCTCGCACCTTCCCTTTTCTCCACCACCTCCTCCTACGCCCCTTCCCCCGGCCGTCGTCTGGTGACAACGACAGACGACGGCCCCGTCATGGGCCAGCCACACCGTGAGTACCTGTCTCGTCCTCTGCTCTGATTCTGCAGAACCTCTGTCGTCGTCGCCGCCATCATCAAGCACCGCCGCCGCCGCCGCCGCCATCACCGTCACACGGGATCGAATGATTACCTTCTTTAATTAGACTCGGAGGAGTTGGCCCCTGCAAAGGCCTTCGTCCGGTGACAACTTTGCATAACAACTTTAATATACCATGACGATCCCTCGACGGCGACGGCAAAGGTCGCCCATCCCAGCGGCGGCCAGGGCGGCAGCGACGACGGCGACGGCGAATGGCGAGGTCACTGCCAGCAATGACTCTTTTCGGGGTCCAGTCGGCTGACGTGCTCTTCTGCTCGCTGCTTTCTACCCTTCGTTCGATAGGTCATCACAGGTTTCGATGATGCCGCGCTGCGACGGACGACGCCGGTCTCGGGATTGGTGTGGTGGCGCGGGTCCTTGGTCGCAGTTTGGCCCTGCCTTGTCAGCCTCACTTGCTCGGCCTGTTGTATATCTCTGTGCCCGTGCTTGCTGTGAATGAAGGCATTATATTGGTGCTGTCGATCTACTACACAGGTCGTTGCCGCCGCGTGTTGTCTGCGGCCGGCTGGCTGGTTGGCCGCGTCCTCTGCCTTCTTGTGCGGTGCCTTGGCTCGCCTCGGATCCGAGTACTTTGCTTCCACGCCCTGACGTCGTCGGTCGGCTATGCGGCAGTCACCGGGGCCCGAGGCACGCCTGCTTGCCTGCCAGGCCTAGCTTGCCCCGCACCCTGTTCAGCCCGCCGGCTTGCCTCCCATTCGTCCTTGCCAGCACCACCACCACCATCAGCCATCGTCCCCCGCAACGCTACGCTGCGCATCCACCGTCACCACCGCATCGACCATGGCGAGCATCAACCCGTTCTCCCTGCGCAAGCAGCTGGCCTTCTACGGCGCCTACCACACCGACACGGTCAACGTGCTGATCCACGTCGTCGGCGTGCCCTCCATCATCTTTGGCGTCTGCGTGCTGCTGGCATCGCGCGGCTCCCTCTTCCTCAGCGTCCAGCGCACCTCGCCGCTCCTGGCATCCTACCTCTCCCTCTTCGGCTCCCAGCTGGCCAGCATCCTGCCCAAGTGGGCGTTTGAGCACGCCAGGCTCGACGCATCCACCGTCTTCATGTCCTCCTACCTCGCCTACTATACCGTCCTCGACCCCGTCGCCGCCACCCTCTACACGCCAGTCTGGTACTCGATCTGGTACGGCGCGGAAACCCTGCTCCAGACCCGCCCCGACGTCGCGGTCAAGGTGGCCAGCATGATCTTTGTCGGCGGCTGGATCGCACAGTTCTACGGACACGGCGTGCACGAGAAGCGCGCCCCCGCCCTCCTCGACAACCTCCTCGGCGCCGTCGTCCTCGCTCCCTTCTTTGTATGGCTCGAGGTCATCTTCCACCTCGGATACCGTCCCCAGCTGCAAAAGGACCTCAAGAACGACGTCGGCAAGCTCGTCACCCAGTTCAGGAAGGAACAGGCCGACAAGGAGAGGAGGAAGATCAAGTAGTTGCCCTGATCGAGCGAGGCTGCTGCACCTGACCGCATGCGCGTAGGCCGAATGGACGGCCGCCTTTCACTTCGATCGAGGACGTGAGACCGACTTCTGCAATTCGGAACAGGGCTGACTTTGACAAAAGTGGAAAGACAGAGAACGTGTGGAAGGGCTTGGTTAAGCCCAGGTCGAACGATAGAGATGATGGCACGGAACGCAGTAGAGCGGCAGCTAAGGAATGGCGTTGGCGGAAGCTCGACATTAGGCGAGATCAATGTCGTCGAGGCGAGGGGAAGTGACTGCTATGCTCGCCACAACGCCGCCGGAGGGAAGCATCGGGAAACGAGACGGAGATCGAGCAGGCAGCACGAGCGATGGAGTAGTGGGGCAAGCCGGCTCTCATCGCCCGCAACCGCCAGGGCAGGTGGGTCTTGGAAACTAGAGGCCGGAGGTTTTCTTGAGAGGATACAGCGGTAAGCCGTGCGGAGGTCACCAGGACCGGCCGCACGGAAACGTAGCGATGGCGGGGAAGGGTGCTGAACCGACGTCGAGGGTGCAAGGGGGCGGCCGCGCCCGCTTTATCTGGCCGGCAACGGCGTCACTTGTCGGCCACGACGGCGACGTCTCGTTTCCAGATCGAGTCAGCACCGACACCTGTGTAGAGGCAGGTAGCGCAGAAGCAGCCGCCGAGGCCAAACATCAGCGTTCCAACGTCTCCTCGCGGACCGTGATACAGGGCGCTCAGGTAAGTCGGACCAGGAACGAGACCCGGACTGGGGCCTGTCAGCTTACGAGTTCGCTCGGATCCCTTGCCATCGTCCCTTTCCTCGCCGGTGGATCGGGCGTTAATATCCGACGAGGTGCTTTTGCTGGATACCTTCTTGCCTTCGTCCTGAGCGTGGTCTTGCTGGCCACTGGGACGGGAGGCAGCCCTGCCGACGATGGCACCAACCGAACGCCTGATCCACTTCGAACCACGTCCACCGAGCGCCACCTGTCGGAGCGACCTCTTGACTCGATAAGGGATGTCGTTGTTGCAACCGCCGAGGCCGGGGAAGCACATCATGCCCATTGGCCTGCCCACGTTGTGCACGGAACCCTGACCACTGGCGCGAATCTGTCCCAGAGGTTCGGCCTTCCCTTCGGTGCCGGTGCCGGAGCCTTTGCCGCCTGGCACAGTGCTGGCTCCGCTTGGCTGCTGAGCGGCAGGCACCTCAGAGCTGCCACTGCTTCCGCCGCTGACCCGCGGGTCGGGTCGCTTGGGCATGTCGACCTTGACCTGCCTTCCATCGCGGCCGAATGTGGTCTTGGCGAATGCCTCAAGTGCCTGGGCAGTCCACATCCAGTGGACGTTGTTGCCGGTGCTCGCATCGCGCCTTTTGAGCGATGCTCCGCCTCCGTGTTTGTCTTCGTCGCCACCAGTAACCTGTCGAGACGACCTCTTGCGACGCATAACTTGGCTTTGCTCGCATGGGCCACCCATGCAGAGGTCGGTCATGAGCGTACGGGAACCGGAGCTACCGCCGGTGCTGGGGCTGACGCGCAGGCCCTCCCGGCCGCCCTGGGAGAGTTGCAGAGCGCTACCGCTCTGGTCGTAGGCGTCGGGCATGCGGATCTCGATCTGTCCGTCGCCGGCCTCGAAGGTCTCCTCGGCGACGGTCTTGAGCTCCTGTTTGGTCCACGAGTAGCTGGTCGTCTTGCTGTTGCTGCTGGTGTCGCGCTCCTCGAAGCTCAGCCCGCTGCCGACGCCGTCTCGCTTAACGGCGACCTCATGGTGTTGGCGCGGCGACTCGGCTCCGTGCGTGGTGGCCAGCACCTGGTAGTCGAGGATGGCAGGGGTGATGAGCAGGGCCGTCAAGGCCAGCGACATCCATCGGGACAGCTTGATGCGACCGGGCATCTTGCTCGTAACCCGGCCAGAGATCGGTCTCGAGCGCAGAAACGGTCGGGTGGTGTAATGCTTGGAAGGTGCTGCAAAAGACGGTTGGACCTTCAAGGAAGGATGCGTGCAGAGGAGAGGAAGAGCTAGACGCTGATGGGGATGCTGGAGGCAGAGGGGAAAGGAGATGCCGACGAGGGTGGGTGGACGAGGTCAGCGATGCCGGCGCGATAAAAGGAATGCAGACCCCTGCCTGTGGGTTGACCGACGCGCACAAAGGCGCTGAGGCCGAGGGGACGGCTAGGTGGGCGGTGAGGCAGTTGCGCAACACGTTCCGTTGTCGCCATTCTCACTCGAGCGGCCTCATGGCGGCCAGGAGGCCAGGCACACCCGCCGCCATTTTTGCCGGAGACCATCCTGCGCAGACAGGCTTTGCCTCGACGAGCGGCTCCGCTTAGCATGGTCAGCCACGTTCGTGCCGCATATTTGGCCGGCCGGGGCGAAGGTGTGCAGGATTATACGCCTCGCGCTGGAGATCCGCTTCGTCCGAATGGTGACCGGATGCCGAAGGGAAGCCCACGAGCATGGGAAAATCTCGTGTCTTCTGTGCCATCGATAAGGATGAGCGCCGTGTGCGATCGGTCGATGCTGGCGACAGAAGGAAGCGCAGAGTGGCAGTGACAGCCCCGCGGGTGGGGAAGGTGCGTACGTGAGTCGCGGCGAGGCAGCGAGGTGTATGGACCCCGTCTCATCTCGGAGAAGGGATGTAAGGGTGCGTGGGATTTTCTGTGGGCGCGAGTGTGTGGGAGCGTCGAGAGGCTCTGTAGCGACGGTGCATCCGATGTCGGCGAAGCTGCGCCGCGTCGCCATGGAGCGTCGAGATGAGCGGGCTGCACGCTGCGAGATGGGGATTGTTTTCGTGCGACGCCCATGGCCTGCCCCTGCCTGCGCAGTTGATACGGTCAGGAGGGTCGCGCTGACACCGGAAGCGGTGTGGCGATCGGTGCTGCGAGAGACGGCGTAGGTTGTGGCAGCAGAGGCAACGGTGCTGACGTGAAGTGACCTACCGTTGGCCCGCAGCGGTCATTGTCGCGACCAGCCAAGCAACCGACCCACTTTGGCGCCGAGGACGAGCAAGCATAGCAAGCTCAGCTTGGCAGCAAAGGCGGAGGTTGTGGTCGCGCGCTCAGCCCCGACCGGTGGTCGAGGCTGCGCCCTCAAAAGCAAGGAGAGGAGCCAGACACCCGCGGTGCCGCGGCAACCCCTTTGAGCTTTTTGGGCGGCGGGCCTTGCGAGGTCATGCATGGAAGCCGGCCTGCTCGAGCCTGCTTGAGCCTGCTGGCTTGCTTTTTTCGCTGGACCCTGACACGCACGCCCGCACCACCCGCGGCAACGATGCCCAAAGCGCGCTCCCTCGGCCTCTCCCGAGTGCTCGACGGCAACCTCAACCTATGTACCTCGACCCTACCTCGACCTTTGTCCCTACCGCCATCTTACCTATGGATCTGCCTCCTCTTGCTCCGCCTCTGGCATCTTCCCGGACTTGACTGCAACGGTGCACCGCAGACCACCTCGACCCTCGTTTGAACCCAACCCCCCTCCATCCCGTCGACTGCCCTCATTCGTCCCCCTTCTCGCCATCGCCTTCCACGCCGGGGCTGCGTGACCCTCGCTCGCACTTCCCTCGACCTGCCCACCGCTCGGTCGGCAACCTTGCCGGCCGATCCACCTGCAAACTTTGCATCTCTCGGCCCGCCATCCCAGCGTATCCGAGCGGCCTTCGGGGCGTCCATTGCAACAAGCTGCCGGCGGCACTCCTGATGGTGCCTTGAGGACAAGATAAGCTCATATATTGCTCAGGCACCAACACCCGCCCTCTCCTCGGGGCTTCCCGCACCTCGCCAGCATGGCTTCTGCCTGTATGTCGTCCGGTAGCATGGCCAGTGCTTCGTCGCCCTGGCGCAACGTCCAACCCCCTCCCTACCCACACCCTCGCCCCTATACAAGGTGCTACTGCGAGGAAAACGCCTACCTAGTCGTACAACACCTCGCCGAGTTTGCGCACGCACGGAATCAGCCAATAGAGAGGATCGGGGCAAGGCAGACGACCACCAGCAGCAGCAGCAACCCGTCCATCGCCAGGATTAGTCTCACGCGTACCAGCAGCATCAACGCTCCTTCCTCCCCCGAGCCTGCCACCGCTGCCACAAGCGCAGCCGGCGGTGGCGCATTCCAACTTGTATGGGATGTCCGCACCATCTTCATCAGCAACCGACGTAAATCGGTAAGTGGGGCCTCCGGTCCATGGTCCCGAAAGAGGAGGCGTCCTCAACCCCACCTCTCGGTCCGGCTGACCACCCGGCTTTGCTCGCCGCTCGACGTACCAGGTCGTCCTCTGGCAACAATGCGCAAGCTCGGCTCCTCCCGAGGAGCACTCTCCCGTCATCTGGGACTACCACGTCGTGGCCGCCCTGACCTGTACCCTCGTGCCAGTCGGCGTCCCAATCCGCGACGTCAAAGCAGATCGGCGCTCGCTCCTGTCACGCAAGGGCCACCAGAGGCAGCAAGATGAGCCGAAACCAAACGCTCTGTTTCAGTCCAGGACGTGGGTCTACGACCCGGATTCACGCCTCAGCTACACGCCTGCACAGCTCGAGGATCTCAAGCAAGCTGGTCCGTCTCTGCCCGTGCCGCAGCCCGTTCCACTGCACGACTACCTCGATGGCACCTTCAAACCGGCGCTGGTGGTTCAAGACCTCGTGCAACCCCACCTGCGGAGCTGCCTCCGCATCGTCGACGCCAAGGACCTCCTCGCCCACTTTGCCAGCGATCGCAGTCACATGCTGCTTCCTCCCATCGCCGCAACTGGGCAAGCCGAGACGTGGTCGTCGCCCCCGCCACCGTGGCCACCGCTCGTGGGTCATTTGGCCAAGGCGGCCAAGGTGACCAACAACCTCATGGAGCGATACGTTGCCATGTCACCGCCCGTATCGTCCAACAATGCTGCCAATGACGGCGATGCAGCATACGGCCAGGTGCTGGACGACTTGAGCTTCTTCTCGGGTGGCTGGACATCGACGGCGTCTCCTGGAGAGACCGTGAGGTGCGCGCGCATCGGCAAGCCGGCAGACCCGACGCCGTCTACGCGTTCGTCCTGGTCCCGCTTGAGCCTTCGTCGAGGTCGGGATCGAGCGCAGTCGCTGCCTTCTAGCCGCGGACGGCTAGGAGCCGTGCCGCCCCCCGCTCCCCCGCCGGACGCCCCTCTACCTCCGCTGCCGGCCTCGATGGTCGCCTCTGCGTCATCCTCATCTTCATTGTGTGCAGCGTCATCTTCGATATCCTCATCATCTGGCGGCACGACATCGCCGTCGCTCTCCGTGACCTCGCCAGACATCTCGCACGATTCCAGCGACGCCAAGGCAAGCACCGTCGTCGACGACGACGCGCGGCGCACCCGACCGAGATGTCCACCGCCGCGGCCATCTGGCTCCGCGCAGTCTTTCCCGGGCGCCCCCCAATCGGCGACTCCGGAGAGGGAAAGGCGGGGCGGCCGTGTCTCATCGCCCCTCTTTCCGGCCTACCTCGCCGCTTCGTCGCAGAAGCGCGCCGAGACCCCAGTTTCTCCCCTGACGCCACCGCCGGCGCCGTCTCGGTCCCAGTCGGACCGGGGCATGCTTGCCGTACCCTTCTCGGCGATGGTCAGGTCCGTCTCACTCGATGGGACGACGATGGCGGCGCAGAATCGGCAGGTCGACTTCTGAGTTCTCGTCCGGCTGCACCGGCATCGACAGCGAAGCCAGGATTGCGATCCATAAGCATTGAACCGAGCGCGGCAGACATCTAGGTGCTGGCGGTGTGATCGCGTCGGCCGGCGGCGGCGAAGGATGACTGCCTAAGCGGCCGGTTTCTTCTTGCGCTTGACGCTCAGAACGTTAGTTTGCGGCCTTCCTCCGTCAGCCGAGCCAGTACCGCGGCGCCCACCGTTATCAGCCTGCTGTTGGGCCTGTTTCCGCTTCACCTCCTCCTCGACCTCCTGGACCTGCGCCGCGCTGGGAGCTGCCAGTTCTATATCCTTCCAAATGATACCACGACCCACCATCTCTTCCCCGCCCGCTGCGTTTGCGTGCCCGTTCTCGCCCCGATCGTCTGCCTGCGATGTCGCGGCGGAGGCGGCCACGACGGCGGCGAGACCGCCTTTGCGCACCACGGCCTTGTTGACTTGCTCGTCCCACGCCTTTGTGAGCTCCCGGGCATTCGCTTCCTTGTCCCACTCGCAGACGTCGCGCATCAGCCTCTTGAAGACGAGATCCTGGATCGTGGGATGCGGGAGCGAGAGCGGCAACGACGCAGGCGGTACGACTGTCGTCGTCGTCCCTGCCGCCGCCGTCGTCACTTGCGGTTGGGCCTCAGAGGAGGATGGGTGGGGCTGGGTGAAGAGACAGACCAGGACACCGACCGCGTTTCCGGAACAGCACTCTTGTCGGAAGCCCATGCGGATCCAGAACTCGTCGATGGATAGGTCGTCGAGCGATCTTCGCTCGCGCATCTGGCCGCGCAGGATGGGCAGAGGCGTCATCTTGGTGCTGCTACTCGCGGTCGACGTGGTAGCGGTGATCGAGCCGATGCTGCCGATTGGCGCGGCGAGAGACGTGGCCGTGGCTGGTTCCTGCGATGGCGGCGAGGTGGAGGACGAGGACGGACCCGGCGAGCCGTCGTCGAGCTTGGCCCGTTTGGAAGCTGGCTCGCCTCCGCCGCCGTCAGCATTCGCACGCTGACTTGTCCCCTCAGTGCCATCTGCCTCGCGCCCGTCTTTCGCGTCCTCTTGCAGGCCCTCGGCGGCGGTGGCGGCGGCCTTTTCGACCTTCTTCCATCCGGCATGCTCATGGGCATCCCGCTGGAGCTCGTCCATGAATCTCGTCTTGGGGTCATCCGAGAAGTGGGGCATCAGGGTCGAGATGCACCGAACCTTCTTCGGGTCATAGCCCGGCTGAGCCGGATCCGTCTGCGCCTCCGCCGGTCCATCCTGGCCGAGCGAGGAGCGAGCCAAGGCCGAGCGCTGCCAGTGGAGTGGGAGCGGCGGCAAGTCGGAGGGCGAGCAGGAGGCTCCCTCGGCGCTGTAGGGGTGACCGTAGACCCAACCGGCCTCTTGAAGCGTCTGCTGCTTGGATGGTCGTGTGGCCTCGGCGGTAGGGTTGGAGGTGGAGGCGGAAGGGACGGAAGGAGCAGGAGGGAGCGGCAGAAGGACGTGGCTCTCCAGCCGATTGTAGCCGGGTACGAGGTAGAACGCCCTCGCATCTGTGCCTAGCTGCTGCTCCATGCCGTTTGCCTGGCCGCCTGATCGATGCGGACTCTTCCGCGAGGCCACGATGGCATCGCTCATCACATCCCTCCACCAACGGATCAGCCCGCCGTCGCTGAGGACCTTCTTGCGTCCGTTCTCTGGACTGCCAGGGAAGAGGTAGGCGCGCTGCGATCGCGCGAGGATGTGGACCGCCAAATGCCTCACTTGGGTCGTGGCGACATCGCTGCGTCTCCAGTGCTTGAAGGTGGAAAAGTGCTGCACGAATGCCGAGGAGAGCTGTGCGGTGAGGGTGTTGCCGTACGCCACGCCTGGACCCAGCGTCTTTTCCGCCAAGCCGGCTCGCAGGGAGGGCGGGAGGGAGGCGGGAGCATACCCCGTCGTGTCGAGCTTGGAAATGTAGAGGACCGCGCTGCCGTGCTCGGGCAGGGTGTAGAGGAAGGCTTCCAGGGCGTAGATCAGGGTGGCTTGGGGCGAAGCAGCGGCGGCGGCGGCCGCCGCCGCATCACGGGGCGACCAGCTGGCAGTGACGACGATGTGTTCGAGATGAGCAGAGACGGGCGACGAGTTGCGGCTGGAATCGAGATGGTGCGGGTGGATGTGGGCAAGCGGGTAGAGGGACTTGACGGCCCGAGGCACCGAGACGAGCGTGTGCAGCCGCACCGAGCCGGCCTCGGCGAGCGGCGGCGGCGAGGAGCGCAACGACGACTCGAGCGTCTCTAGTAGCGACATTCCGTTTCGGGTTATCGACGAGGCGCCAGGCGTGAGATGGAGCAGTGATGGTTTGGGAAGGAGCGGGAGCTGAAGGTGTATGTGCGAGGAAAGGCGGGGGGAGCACGGACACCCACCCACCAGCAAAGCGCGGGCCACCAACAAACAGCCCGCGTTTTTAGCCAGCCGCGCCCGAGACGCGCCTGTGCGGTCGCGTTGAGAGACAGGCAAGGCCTCGGCAGGCGGACGGGCCACAGGCAGGCAAGCTCGCGTGGCAAGCCTGGCAGGCAGACTCTCTCCGCCGTGACCGAACTCCGAAGCCTAGCGCATGCGAAGCCAAGCGACTCCACACTGCAGTTTCACAACCTCGATCGCGACAAGACCAGAGCAGGAAGCGCTTGATCCTTTGGGATTCTGAAATCACGGACTCATCGTTGACTGCTGGCCGCTGCTACATGGTCGCCGCGCGGTACAGACTCTGAGATGCTACTACGGCCGCTTCTTCCGCGCCAGTTTCGACCACGTCCTTTTCCGAAGACCACGTCTTGGTCCTGCGTTTTTCCACTCAAGAAATTATTGCTTCAGGCCTTCTCGCCAATGACCTCGCCCTCCTCGACCTCGAGGCGGTCGAAAAGCTTGATGGCCTCGTACGCCGCCTTCTGGCCGCTTCCAATCATGCCGCCAAACGAGGCGCCCATGCGCGGGTGGCCGTCGTGCTCCGAAAGCTCCATGCCGCTGACAATGATGCCGGGGAACACCTCGCGCGTGTGGTTGACGATCAGGCCTGCAGAGCGGGAGGCAGGGCAGCTCGACAGGGTCAGCTTCTGGCCTTCGTTCCAGTGGCAGCGACAGGCGGGTAGACTCACCCTCGGACTTGTTCATGTCCATCGGCTTCATGTCACCCAGCTGGATCAGACCCGAGCTGCTGAGGCGCTTGACACTGAAGGCGCCGAACGGGCCATCGTGACCGCACGCTCCGATGATGACCGGGGCGGTGATGGCTAGAGCGGTGCAACAGCGGCAGCGGAGGAGATTCACGTGGGCCGGACTCGTGACTGTGTCAGCGGTCGATCATGACAGAGGTTGATCGCCCGACGCGACGTTTAGACTCACTCTGAGGGTCCATGCAGGACTGGAGGCCATGGGCCATGGTAACGAGGGTCTGTGATGTCGAGCAAGCGTGGGCACAAGTCAAGAGGAAACAGGGCAAGATCGAGGATCAGCACGGCTCATGCACCAGCTTGCAATCGCTGCCTTTCGAGGGCGATCAATGGGGCCTGCCGCAACATACCCAGTTGGTCACGACACCATTGACGCGCTGGACGCCCTTGGCATCCTTCTTGATGATGAGGTCCTCGCAGCAGGTGGCGTTGAAGAGCTTGACGTTGGGGAAGGCCAGCAGCTTCGACATGAGGGTCGAGGTGAAGAGGGCAGCGTGCTTGACGACGACGTAAGCGCCTTCGTCGTCAAAGGGGACGCCGATCTCGGTGAGGAGGTTGTGAGCCGGCTTGCGAATCACCATGCCAGACATGAGCTGGCCTCCGAGCCATGCGCCACCACCGGGAGCGACCGAGGCCTCGAGGATGGTGATGCGCAGGTCGGGTCGGTTCTTGGCCAGCGTGTAGCCAGCCGTCAGTCCAGCGCTGCCGGCACCGACGATGACCACATCCGAGACGGCGGCATCCATCATGTCCTGCATGTACCTGGGTTAAGGGTAGGGGTCGAGCGGGCAATAGTGGAGCGGGACGACGCAGTCAGAATCGTAGAATATCGCCACGCGGAGCAGGGCGCGAGCAACGCAACCTCTGCGGATGGGCAGGGGATTCGACATCGTTCGGCCCGGCCGCGATGGAATGCGCTGCAACACAGGGACCTATGGCCTATTCCCCCCGCTCAGGCCATACGGAACTCCGCTGTGTCAAGATCCACGTTGAAGGCGCTTGAGGCTTGCTCACCTGCTGGTCATGGCGCGGCTCGTGTGGCTCTCCTTGATTTCGGCGAAGGCGTAGTTGCCCTCGAAGTCCTCAACAGGCTCCTGGCCGGGCTTGATGGCGACATACTGCTGGAACTTGGCAGTCGGGGCGGCGGTACCGTAGCTGCCACGCGAGGCGGCAATCTGCTGCTTGATGGCGGCGGGCGTCGAGTCGGCCTCGCCGGCGACCGAGGGGTTGATGAAAGAGGCGGTGGGAGGAGCCATGGTGTCAATTGATCGAGTGTGAGATGCGGCTTGTGTCGGTAAGTGGTGTATACCGTTGGTAAGCGGTGCTAGAGTAGTGGCGATGGTCGGGTGGCAACAAGGGACAAGAGATGCCTGTGTGGCGGGCAGCTGTGCTTTATACGGTGCGAGCAGCACGGGCGAGCCAGAAGTGAGGAGAGGCTGGGCAGAGGCTTGGACCCAGACAGCAGCGAGGGCTTCCCGAAGGGCCAGACCGAGGCACTGCCGCACGGTCCAGCTCGATGCCAACCCGCAGCGAGGTGAACGGGCAGGTCGAGGAAGGTGGGCGGTCGGTGCCCTGCGACAAGGTCCTGGCCTGGCTCGTCTCTATCTGCTGCTGCCGCTGTGCCATCACGCTGGGCAGAGAGGGTATCGGCACAACGCTGAAGGAGGGGACCCATCGACGCCGGGGCGCGGTCCTGCCTGCCGTCGCAGCACCCAGCCAGGGTCAATCTGAGGCAGCCACCGAGGCTGGGGCGAGGGAAGGCAGCAAGCGGCGATGCGCCGGACCACCGCACCTGCTGTCTGTCGACGTTGGCTGCCCTTCCTGCGGCCGTCCGTGCGAGGATCTTTGTCAGGCTGGAAGCGCGACGACAGCCGCTCGAGTCACCGGTGGCGGCGGCAGGCAGGCGGAATCATCGACTTGCGCTTGCAAGTCACAGCGAGCGATGGCGGTCGATGGACCCGACCTGAGTCGCAGGGGGCCATGTCAGCTTCGCTCTGGTTTGCCTTCCTCGGGGCAAACGGGCGAGGGGGGGCAAAGCAGGTCTAGGAGCTGCCGAGCAGATGGCCGAAGAGGGAAGGAGGGGGAGGGCAAAGATGAGAGCGGGGGGCCGGCCTGGCCAGGACGAGCTTCGGTGAGCAACCAGCTGCAGCCGGCGCGGCTCCTCTGGGGCAAACGAGGGTACGGTCGAGTAGCGCGCGCGATCGAGGCCAACACTCGTCCTAGCCGACCTCGGTGGTGCACAGACTCGGCAGGCTTGCTGCAGGCCCATGACCAGCAAGCAGGTCGGCGCTCGAGGTTCCTCTGATCTCTTCGCCTGTATGATAAGCCATCGATGGATCATGAAGCAGGTTTCCGGTGGTGTGGGAAAGCGGCCACCACGCGACTCGCACCCTGCGACCTTACCTGCTGCTGGAGATTGACATGCATATGAGTGCGGACGGAGGGCGCGCAGCGGTAACGCTCGAGCCTCGGTTCACGACAAAACGCACGACGAGGAGCCACACAGAGAGGATCTCAGCGGCGATGTGGACTGTACGCCCAGCTCCCGTCTGAGGACAAGCCAGGCGGCCGAGTAACGACGACGATGCTGGAACGAGCGCGGTGGGCAGCCTGGTTGCCGGCTGTACGTGTTCTTACCGACGTTTCAAAGTGGGCGCGCGAGCACCCGGCACGACCAAGGCAGATGGACGTGGTCGTTGAGCGAAGTCGTGATGGCAGCGGTGGCAGCCGCGGCGGCGAAGGCTCGGCAGGAATCTGAACTGGCCCTTCCGAAGGCATGACTCCATCAACGGCGCACGGCCTCTCGTAGGCTCGGTCCTGTTCCTCCGAGTCGTACCGGTATCAGGTTTGGGGAAGGCCGAAATCCAGGCAGGCAGAGGCGGCCGAAACCCAAAGCAGGCCGCTCTCGTCGTCGGCCCATCCCCGCATCGACCGAGCCGCGCAGCCAGTCGACGCTGCTCGGCGCTGCCCAGTTTGACCAGAGCCTTGTCGGCGATCTCTTGCTGTGCCTAATCTCAGGTCAAGAGAGCCCAAAAGACCGCCGAGTGCAAAGGACTGTGCCGGCTCCTACCCATACACCCGCTCGCCACCGCCAAAAGCCCAAGCTCCTTCCTGTCGTGCAGCGGTGAGCAGGTTGACTTAGGTGCGGTAAGCGCAAAGGGCTAGGAGATGGTCCAGACGCTGGGCAGTTACAGTAGTAGTAGTACCACTGGGTATGCTGGGCAAAGGAGCCCCTTGCGCACTAGAGAGTATCCTCGGTCAGGCGAGCAATGGGACGAGGCGGGCTCTTTCGGCAGGATTGGCTAAGTCACATTCGCCCATACCGTATCAGGCTGCGGCGCAGCGCGGATTGCGACATCAAGCAGAGAGCAGCCTAGACTCCTCGTCAGCCTCTGTAGTTGTCTGGCGAGCCGATTCTTGGGGCCATTGCCGCCGCGGCGCCGTATCGACTTCGTTACCTTGGAGCGTGCGTGGATCGGTCTGCCGCTGCGCTGCCGTCGAAATGACAGCGGATCTCTCCGCTTGCGCATGAACCCTACGGCGGCTATCCGGCCCACGTTTTGGGTTCCCATGAAGAGGCTGGGTTCGGGACGCCGTCGTCCTTTTTGGGTCCTGCAGGCCCATGACTTCGGAGATTTCCTTCCTTCGGCCCGGCAGCCAGCAAGGCCAGCACGCCACCAGCAACGACGGCGCAGGTGGCAGGTCGGGTTCCTAGGAGCCTGGAGCCTGGAGCCTGCGTGGCCCCGCTCCCAAAAACAGCTCTCTCCCCATCGCGATCCACGAGGTCCTCTGTAGGGTGTCCGTCCCTTCTGCGCATCCCCCTCATGGCCCCAGCCTGGCGACCATGGTCCTTCGAGCGCAACCGTGTGAGAGCAGCTCAGCATGGCCGAAAGAAGACGTGGAGCAGGCACTCGTCGGACCACGAGAGCATCGATCAACCTGTACGGAACAGCACGACGAAGAGGCCTGCCGAAAAGGGTGCCGGACCACCGCCTTGATCATCACCATCGGTGCCTGCGAGAAAGCGCGCCGATCCGAGCAACTCCTCTGCCTGTCCATCCTCACATACATCGTTGCGCTTGAGTGTTGGAACGAGAAAAGCCCTAGCCTTGCCTTCTCAGTGGGAATAGCGACGGGGAGAGCTCCTGTTAGAGATAGAGCTCGACGAGGGGGAGCCAGAGGCCTCGTCCACAGTGGCCAAGGTGGCGAATCGGCCAGTGGCAAGCAGTGCACGGGGCGCCCGATGCGATGCGGGTTCGGGATTGAACAGCTCTACGAACTCGGGTCCGAGCACTATTTCGACCCGCGACCACCGTCTGAAAATTTCCCAGGGTCGGCCGAGGACGTCTCTGGTGCTAGCCAGCTCAAGCACCGGCTTGCACCGAGGCCCGTCCGTCTTCCGGGTCGGACCGCGGGCAGGCGAAATCGTCAGCCAGGCCCGGTCAGTCAGCCCGAGCCTGGCCAGCCAAGCACCGCCCGTCTGCGTGCGGTCTGGCGCCGGGGCCCAGCCAGCGTTGGCCGGACGAGGGCCAGCCAAGCCAGCCTCGACGCCGACCCGACTCGAGATCCCACCTCCCGCCCGCTTGCCACGACCTCTTCCCCACGCCATCAAGCAACCTGTGAGTGTCATACGGACCCCACGCTACCCGCCAACGCCACCGTCCCCGCCCCTCCGACCTCGCAGCAAGTGAGGACACCTATGCCGTCGACGTCGACCAGCCAGCAGCCGCAGAGACCCCTCCTCTTGGATCGAATCCGACGACGACACCGCCCAGTCGGCCACGAAACGCCTTTGCGGCCTGATCTGGACGAATGCGACCACACGCTCGGCTGGAATCGACCCGCTTCGAATGCGAAATAGGCGCCACTCTGACCGGCCGGCATCCTCGACGATGATCGGCATGTTGCAGTCGGCGGGCGCAGAATTCGGCTGGATGGCATGGCTGGAGGAACGGCCAACTTGAGGCCGATGGAAACGTCCCCTTACGACTGCGGGAACTGCGACCGGCGTCGGACGAGCAGCAGAGGATCAGAGGTTGACGGGGACTGGACGGTTTGCAGAACGATGCTTCAGGCCTGGCAGTCGATGCGGGCCTCGATGCGCTTCGTCGGCGGCCATTGGGACCAGGTCGGGACGGGCTGCAGATAGGTGGCGAGTCGACACCGACGATCTCTGAGCCGTGATGCCGCACTCAGTTCAAAGAGAACTCGACGACGCAGCGGCCCCAGGGGACCTGATCTCCACTGCCCCTGGCTGTTTGCCGGCTTCGACGGCAAACCCGACAGACAGCACATCGACACACGCCATGCGACATCGACGATCCAATTGCGACATTTCGAAAGGGGTCTTGCTGCGAGCTGCTCGGCCGACGACTCGGACACGGACCGACAGCCCAGAAACTCGAGCCCGGCAATTTGGACTCGAAGCTGACCTTTTCCCTACTTGGACTCTCCCGCCACCGCCATCTCCTCCTTTTGCCCTCTCAAACAGCATCACACACTTCACAATGGCCCGCAACAGCCAGATCGCTCCCAACGTGGGCCGCCTCAGCCGCACCCAGGTCTTCAAGAAGAAGGGCGGCTACAAGCACACCCAGCGCAAGGGTGCTGCCAAGGCCGAGGAGTCTACCCCCGCCTTCAAGGAGGTCGAGGTCAAGGGTGCCAAGAACGGTGGCAAGCGCCAGGTCCCCACGAGCAAGGCCGCCCGCTTCTACCCTGCCGAGGACGTTGCCCAGCCCAAGGCCAGCCGCAAGGTCCAGCGCCCCACCAAGCTGCGCAAGTCCATCACCCCCGGCACCGTCCTGATCCTCCTCGCTGGCCGCTTCCGCGGCAAGCGCGTCGTCTTCCTCAAGCAGCTCGACAGCGGCCTCCTGCTCGTCAGCGGCCCCTTCAAGGTCAACGGCGTCCCGATCCGACGGGTCAACCAGGCCTACGTCATCGCCACCTCGACCAAGCTCGACCTGTCCGAGGTCAAGGTTGACGAGAAGCTCAACGACGCCTACTTCAAGCGCGACAAGGCCCCCAAGACCAAGGCTGAGAACGCCTTCTTCGAGGACCCCGCCAACAAGGCCGCCCACCCCGAGTCCAAGGTCGCCGACCAGAAGGCCCTCGACAAGGCCCTCATTGGCGCCATCAAGAAGGCCGGCCCCACCATGGCCAAGTACCTTGCCTCGACCTTCTCCCTCTCCAAGGGCGAGCACCCCCACCTCCTCAACTTCTAGGTCCGACGTCGACGGCTTCAGTCTCTTGAGGGTGTAAAAACGCAACGATCGACGAGCGGCAACGACGACGAGGCCCGCAGTCTTTGCGGATCGGCCGCCCCATCCACCGGGACATCGAGATCGAGGGCGAGAACAGGGACGGGGACAACTCTTTTGGCGTCTGAAACGGTTGTGGGTTGTTCCCTGGTTTTCTCATCTTTCACTCTTTTGCGTGCGCCCTGCGCTCCTCGCCTGCTCCTCGAGAGCATCTCATCGACGACGGCCGTGACGGCAACCGACAGGAGGGCTAGCTGAGATGCGAGTCCTTTTGTTTCAATGGGTTTGGTGCTCGCACCTCGGCTCGCCTTCCATCTCGCCGTCGTCTTTCGAGCCTCGACCTCGACGCTTCCCATCGGACACGGACGTGACCTCTCTCGGCACACCGATCCTCGACCGCCTTCGGATCCTCGCCCGTCTCTCGCCTTCCGTTGCTCTCCCCACTTCCTCGGTTCCACACACCCTTCACTCTTCGCACTCTTCTCCTTCGCTGTCGCTCTCTCTTCTCTTCTTGTTCTCCACACAACCAAAGCACGCACCCCACCCCCACACACATGCACGCCGCACCAAACCAAACCATTGTACAACCAACGTCTTTACCTGCTCGGAGCGAGTGGTGCGGGAGGGGAGGAGAGGTCGAGCCCCTCTGCTCCTCTCCTTAAGCCCCCACCACCCTTCTGCACCAAAAGAAGAAAAGCCACCCATGAAGCCTCACTCTGCGGGCCCCGCGCCCGTCTGCCCGCCGTCTGATGTTCTTTGTCGAGGGATCGATTGGGGATGTCGGCGGTGTCCCTTTTCGGCAGGGTGCCTGGCAGTTTGCCGACGGCGTCGTGGTCAGGACACGGGCGACTTTGGGGGAATACCGGACGACTCTGTTGCCTTTTGCGTAGCCTCGGCCTCTCGACATGGTGCTGCTACCTTCTAACCTGGGGTCAATCGACCATCAACAGCGACCATGGCGCCCACCTGCCTAGGATCGCGCGTGGCTCGGAGCCTGAAGGACGACCACGACGAGCGATGGCCGTGGCTGAGAAGAGGTGGTATTGCGTGGCCTCGTCAGCTGCGACTTCTGAACAACTCCCTTGCCCCTTCCTCTTTGGCGTCTTTTGCGCCGAGCCTGGCCAGCTCCCTCAGCCTCAATGCCTTGGCGTTTCGCAGCTTGATCCACCTCGCCTCGATCGCCTCCTTCTTTTTGCGCTCCCGCGCGAGCGTCGGGTCCTCGCTTTCGGCCGCCAGGATCGCGTCCGCCTCCTTTGACCCTGCGCCCGACGCCGGAGCCCCCGCCTTCGACGACTTGTTGGCGGCGGCATCAACCTTGTCCTGGCCAGGAGCCACAGGCATGCCGATCTCGCCCTTGCGCCTCTCCTCGCGGAAGCGCTTGAGTGCCTCCGGGTTCTCGGCCAGGATGCTCTCTCGGTACTCTTCCCGCTCCCTGACCGCCTCGAGGTTGGGGATGATGAGCGAGCTTAGCGATCTCTGCCTCTCGCGGATGGTGTCTAGGTGTTTCCGCACCGTCGCTTCCGAGAGGTCGCCGCGCGGATCAATCTTGAAGTCGATGTCAAAGTGGACCGGCGGCAGCCCGAGGCGGGATCGCCGGACAATCTCGTCCTCGGTCATCGGATCGATCATGCGACCCGGCAGAAGAGAGAAGTCGACGGGACCCGTAACGAAGGACCCATCCAGGTAGCGGTCGACAGTCACGTCGAGCTGTGCGATCCTGCGCCTCGGCGGGTCGGAGGCCCCGGCCGAAGACGACGGTGCCGTGCTGTCCTCTGCTGTTGACGTCGAGGTGGATGCCTCATCGGGTACCTCGGAGGCCTCGACGAAGACCGACATGGGCAGGTCCGCGCGAGAGTTGGTCTCGACGGTCAATTTGAGCGTCTGCAGCAATAGCAGAAGGGACAAAAGTCAGCCAAGCCCATGACAGGTGGAGAAACGCTGCGAGAAGGAACAGAGCCGCCAGGGCCATCGCCGCTGCCTACGCACCTGTCGCGGGAAGAGATTGGTGGCCGCCTCGAGAACATTTTCGAGCATGCCGAGGCTTAGCCGGAAAGACTGGTCGGCCATCTCCTCGCTGCCAAACAGCCTCTCGTTCATCTCCTCGACGCTGATGTACTGGAATCCGTAAATGGTGCTAGTGGTATGGTAAGCGACGAAAATGCCGTCCATATGGCCGATCCTGGCCTGGAAGTTGTACTTGAGGAAGGCGGCGCGGATCATGTCGTAATACTCGCGCTCGAACGACTCAACGAGGCCCTGGGCGCGGCGAATCTGATAGCCGGAGCCCTCGACGTAGTTGGCGCGGTCGTTGCGGATGCCGATCGAGGCTCGCGTCTTGAGATCAAAGGTCCGCCGGGGCAGCCGGTCATCCGAGCAGTCGAGCTGGGAGCGCATCATCAGCTTGCCCGCCTGGGCATAGTGGTACGACTCGGGCTTGTTGCGCTCTTCGGCGCTGAGGCTGGCGCTGTTGGTGCGCATGTAACGCGCGTACTCCTCGGGCGTCGTTGTCAGCATCTTTTCCATGCTCTTGCCGAGCGAGGTGAGGACGTAGTTGTTGTTGGCCGCCTCGCCAGCCGACTCCTTGTCGGCATCGATGGCGTAGTGGCCGCCCCCGCTGCCGTCGGCGTCGGGCTTCCAGTTGAGCGTGATCGAGGCGGGCAGCTTGGCCCCGAAGCTGAAGCCGCCGGGCATGCTCTTGAAGGGCGCCGAGAAGCCCGAGGTGTCCGGGTCGCGCCACCCGCTGATGTGGAAGTAGCACTGGCTGAGCAGGCCCGTCATGCTGCTGGTGCTGCCGCAGAACCTGCTGCCGTGCCTCTTGGTAAGCGTCTCGAGCTCCGGGTCCTTGCTCGAGGTGACATAGGGGGTGAGGGCCTCGTAGTCAAACAGGTCGACGTCGAGAATGTCGCGTATCCGCGGATCGAAGTTGTAGATGCCGGATCGCGGGTCTCGCATCCAGTAGATGCCAGGGTTGAACAGGACGCGGTCGAGGCCGTGTGCCAGAGCGGGGACTTCCATCTTGCGAAGCGGCTCGATCTTTTCGATGGCAATTTGGTGTCCGCTTATGGAGCCGCTGACGGTGTCGGACCACTTTCTACGGGCGTCGGCGATGGGCCCGGCGTAGGCGACGGTGTTGTTGAGCCGGCCGCTCTCATCGCGCAGCTTGAGGAGAGACGCTTCGACGGCATCCTCGCCGTGCAAGAGGCCACTCAAGAGGGGTTTCTGCTGGCGAGAGGGCGACTGCCGCTCGGGGCGTGCTGCAAACGAAGGTGAAGGTAGGGACGACGACGAGGACGAGGATGAGGAGGCGGAAGCTGGCTGCTGGTGTGCGGCCGAGGATGTGGGAGACGAGCTGGCGGACGCCGGAGGTGGCGGCGTGACGGTCCAGGTTTGATTGGCGGGTCGGGGGGCGGCGAGCCTATCTGGCCCCCAGCCGGTGTTGACCTCTGATTTTGCGAGGCGGGGTAGGAGGTGCTGCAGTCGCTGCGAGATGTTGAAGGCCTTTGAGTGAAGCTCGTCGAGTTGGGACTCGAGCTCTTCGAGATGGTGCAGGACGAGGCTGCGCGATGTGGTGCGGCCTGCTCTGTGCGGGTGTGTCAGAAGGGTCGAGGGCGAAAACTTTGAGTTGCTGAGGTCGCGTTGCGCTTTCGATGTGGCGATGCTTTGGTGACGCTTGTTCAGTGGCGACCTGGGTGAAGTCTTTGGGCTGGTGCGGAGCTGGGGCCCCTTTGTGACTGACTGTGTCGGATTGGGGGTGTTTTGAAAGCTGGCACGCAGGCGTGATGCCAGCTTGTGTTGTTTTGCCGTCGCCTGGAAGGATCTTGCGCCAGGCGGAGCAGGGTAGGCGGCGGTCGAGGGCGAGGGCGAGGGCGAGGGCGTACTGGAGCTTGGAAATGGGAGTATGCAGTGAGGAGCCGCCGAGAGCGAGGCCGATGAAAAGAGGTGTAGAGAGACGGTGCGCGGTCTGTGCTGCCGCAAGGCCTGTTGGACGAGCATGCTAGGATAAGGTGTGCGGCAGGAACGGCCAAGGCTGTGGTGGTGGACGTCGAGAACAAGGGGCGTGCGGTGGCGCCAACCTCGAGCCAAGGGGGGACCGGCTAGGGCCAACGTGGAAAGCTGGCCGATGAGCTGACGAGCCACCGGCCAGCCAGGGTGGAGGTCGGGCAGGGCACTTGAATTTTGGGTTTTTTTCTTCTTAATTTTGGGCGGCCTGTTGGGGTCGACCACCGGCGGACGCTTCTTCTCATCTGCCCTGGAAAATTTCAACCGCACCGGCACCGGCACCCGCATCCACGCCCGCCCAAATGGACCCTGTCGGCAGCCTTTCCGACGCCCGAGGCCACCTCGCGCCCTGTTTGCCCTTGGCAACGATCCTCGACCTTGGAGCCACACTCTCTGTAGTCTGCCTGCCTCAGCTGCTAGCCACTTCTCTCTCGTCGCCACGGCCCGTAGGCCACCACCACCATACCCACCACCACCAACACCATCACTCCCCTTCTGCCCTCCTCGCCCGGCCATGGCCAAGGCGTCCACATCTAGGCTCGCAGCCTCGCCTCTCGCCCGCCGCAAGCGTGCCCATCGGCCCTCGCCTTCGCCCTCGCCCGAATACACGGCTGCTGACGACGACGCAGAATCCCACCCAGATGGTTATGGCCCGGAGAACGATGGCCACTCGGCCCAGCTAGCTCAACTGCACGCCTTCGGCAACGCCTTCCTCGCATCCTTCGGCCTCGACAGCGATACGCCGGCCGCATCGTCAGCCTCGACCCCTGGCCCCTCGTTGTCCTCGTCGCATCGAGCTAGAGCAGCCTCAAACACCAGGCAAAAGCCAAACTCCCGCTCCGCATCCAGAACAACGACTAGCCAGCCCAAGCAAAGAAACGACATCGACCGCATGTTTGACGCCTCGGATCCAGACGACGACAACGCCTCGATGAGCGACGTCGGCAGCGAAGAAGAAGGAGAAGAAGAAGAAGGAGAAGAAGAAGAACGAGAAGACGACGACGACGACGACGACGACTCCTCTGTTGGATCACTCCACCACGAGCAAGGCTCCGACGGCTTCGACGGGCATTCTGACGTATCCGACACCGAAGGCCAGCCCGACCGCCCTGTCCGCCCATCGCCCTCATCCAAAAAGGCTGCCACCAGGGCCAAGGCGGGGTCCAAGCTCACCTCGTCGGCACCTCTACCCACGCCACCCCGATCGAGGCCAGTAGAGACGGTCGTCTTTGCAAGCACGGCCGCCTCTTCGCCCTCGCTCAATACCGACGCCGCCGCCGCCTCGAAAAAGGGCTGGAAGGCCTTCATGTCGTCCAAGATCTCCAAAATCAACCAAGAGGGCGACGACGACTCGGCCGCCAACAAGACCAAGACGCGGCGCACAAAGGCCGAGGCCGACGAGGAAAAGCAACTCGAGTCAAACGACCGCCTTCTCTCGCACCTCCTCTCTACGACCCTGTTTGCTCCAGGCGCGGAAAAGGAGGGCAAGAAGCGCAACCTCTCTTCCAACGACACCCTCGCTCGCATCATTGAGCTGTCGGCCACCGACTCGCAGCGCAGGGGAACCGCCGTCGGCAGAGGCTGGGGAGAGACTGAGCTGCAGCGCCGCCAGCTGGCAAAGATGCCCGCCAAGATCCGTCAGGACATCCGTCGCGCCAATGCGGACAAGCGCGACAAGGAGAGGGAGAGGGCAAAGGAGCTGGGGACGTGGCACCCGTCGCTCAAGGCAAACTACAGCAACAAGGCCACGGCCACCGAGATGGGCACCAAGGCGGAGCCCAAGAAGCGGTTGCGTGGCATCGGCGCCGGCATCGGCAAGTTCAAGGATGGCACCCTGACGCTGAGCAAGAGCGACGTGCGCAAGATCAATGGGCCCAGCAGCGCGGGAGGGGCAGACGGCAAGAACAAGAGGCGGAAGAAGTGATGACCAAGGCGTCTACACTTGTTGCCCGACAAATTGAGCGTGTTTGCCCCGATCCAGGCCCACCCACGCCGGCCACGTTGCGGCTGCCTGTCGCACCACGCTGCGATGACCTCGAGCTTGCACAGACTCGTACCGCGAAGGTCGTCCGTCCGGCCTCGCAGCGCAAGCTATCCTGGAGAGATGGGTGCTTGACAGCCGGCGCCTTGAGGCATGGTCGACCTCGGTGGTCGGCTCGCTCGCTGCAGCTCGACCGGTCAGTGCGTTCAAGCAGCCATGCACGGGGCATGGGGTTAGCAGCACCTCGATAGCTGTCGCCGACGACCGCGGTCAGCCGACGGCAAGGTGACCAGCCCATGACCAGCCGTGTGCAGCTGCATCGCCCGTACTACGATCACTCTGTAGCAATCTCTGGCGGCAGAGAGAGGCCACACGCTTGATGGCAAGTACTTGACTATCGGGGTGCCACGGCACGAATGGACGCGCTGAGCAAATTGACCGCCTGGTGTTTCTCGGATCCGGCCCGCGTCCTTGACGGCGGGGCAGGGAGGGCCAGGCCGTGCGGCGACGAGCAGATCGGAGTCTTCGCAGTGATCGACGGCCAACTGGGAGCCCCGAAGGCTCGCCCACGCGGGTGCAACCGCAGCTTGTAGACCGTACCACTCCCCGACTGTCTTGCTTCCTTGCTGGGCTAGCCTGGCGTGGACTGGATCTTGATCGTCGCTGAACCTTTCGCGTGATTTGCCGTCATCGGATCGGCTTGCCTGGCGCACCGCCTGTCAACAAAAATGATGATGATGGGGATGGATGCTCAGGGCAGGGCAATGGTTTGCTAGACCAAGCTAAGCAGGTCAGGCCAGGCCAGCCAGGCGGCCCCACCCCGTCGACTTGCGACAGGCGAGCAGCCAGGTTTTGCGTCCGGAAGCGTCAAACGGGCGCAAATGGCGGACGCTCCGGCGGGCCCAT
The DNA here is from genome assembly GCF_000417875.1 of Pseudozyma flocculosa PF-1. NCBI lineage: Eukaryota > Fungi > Basidiomycota > Ustilaginomycetes > Ustilaginales > Ustilaginaceae > Pseudozyma > Pseudozyma flocculosa. Next base: position 338,686 of record NW_006920893.1, read on the forward strand.
GCCTCCACAAGCAAGCAAGAGGCAGGCGCAGGAGCAAAAGCCTGCCCACCCAGGCTGGCAGCATCATCGTATGCGGCTCACGCAGCTCAGTGCGTCCGCCAGCAAAGCCTCCCGCGATCCACGGCGGCGACGGCCAAGGCCAGGCCCCGCCTCGCAATCTCCCCCCTGCCTGACCCCCCCGCGCCCCGGCGCTCGCTTGGCTCGGCGTGGCCCTGGCTGCTTCCCCGTCGACGTCGGTCCAGCTCGGTCACCCTGCCTGGCTTGGGGCTGCGACTCCACAACTTCTCCGCTTTGGGTCGAAATTCCGTCCGTTCCCCTGCCCAGCAAGCCTGCTTCGCTTCCGGAGGCTCGAGCGCCCCGAGGGCCAAGCCAAGCCCGCCTCGCGCCAGGCCAGGCCAGGTCGGGCCTGCCAGGCAGCCAGTCTGGGCTTGGCCGCCTCGACCGTCGCGACTGGACGCGTACGACGCCTGGCCGTAGTGTGGCAGGCGTCAAGGCAGGCTAGGCCTATGAGGCCTACCTCCCTGAGGCCGCGTCAACGTTGCTCCAGGTCGGTCGCGTAGGGCCTGCCTGCAGGCTTCTTGCCAGCCAAAGGCAGCCTTCGCCTGCCTGCTGCTGACTCGGTCGTCCATCGCGTAAAGGCTTGTCCGCCAGAGCCCTGCCCGTCGAGGACCTGCCGACCAGCTCGCCCAGGATGGGAGGCTGGATGGATGGATGGATGGATGGACGCCTTGCCTTGCCTTGCCCTGCCCTGCCTTGCCAGGCCTGGCGTCTCCCTCGTCCATCGACCCATCCCACGCTTTCCCCTTTGCTCTCTCGTCACCGGCCACCTCCCAGACTATAAAAGATCCCTCGCTCTCCTCCCCCTTAGATCAACGCCCCCGTCCTCCTTCACCTGCCCCGTTACAGCACCATCTCCTTCCGCTTGCCTATCCGCTCTCCAACGTCACTCGCATAGACGGCCACCTCCGCCCGCTCCCTGCTCCTTATTCCTCACATCCCCGGATTCGCACCACTTTAACCACAAAAATGGCACCCAAGGACGAGAGCAAGGCCGCCGCCGCCGCCGCCGACGACGATGAGGGACAGACGGTCGAGGAGTCTGTCAAGTCGGACAAGCGCGATGCCGCCAAGAGCGCCGAGAAGAACGCCGCAAAGGAGCTCCAGGACGAGGACGATGACGACGAAGAGGACGAGGACTTCGTGAGTAAACCCTCCTGCCTCGCCGTCCGCAGGCCATACGAGTCGCCGTGCTGATCTCGCCCTCTTGAACCCGCTTCCACGGCACCGCCGTCTTTTCGGCAACAACAGGAGGAGGGAGATGAGGACGACGACGACGAAGAGGCCGAGGAGTGAGTGACCGATCGCTCCGCCCCACACGCCGTTGCACGAGGCACGATCGATCGCCCCCAGCCGTACTGATCCGAGCCGCGCTACTCGAACGTCCCCTACCCCTTCGCAGCGATGACGAGGAGGCCAACGAGGACGATGAAGACGTCGACGACGAGGACGAAGACGACGCCGCCGTTGCAGAGGGCAAGGACGACCAGGTGGATGAAGATGCCGAGAAAGAGGCGCAAGAGTGAGTATCGGCGGTCGCGGAAGTGTCCAGTCCCGGCCACAGTCTTAGTGTCGGGGCCTTGTCTCAACTTCTGACTCGCTCTTCTCCTCTACCCCATCGCCTGCTTGCCTCGAGTAGAGAGGACGACGAGGCTGCTGGCGAAGACGGGGATGACGACGCTGCTGCCGCAGCCGAGGAGGCCGAAGACGACGACGAGGGCGCGGGCAGCAAGAGGAAGGCAGAGGACCAGGGCAAGGACGACGACGACGCAAAGGCGGCAAAGACTGACTAGGAGAGTTGGCTCATCGCCCTTGGCTCCTCGCGCCATCTCTGCTGCCTCCTGCCCGCTAGATTCTCGCCTGTATCTACCCTTGCATCGTCGTTCTCAGCTGCCTGCCCTGGACGAGTTGTAATCAGCCGGCACTGCGGCCGCCGCCTGATCAGTTTGGACCGTCGCTGGAAGCGCAAGCCCAGTTGCAGCTGCACCTGAGGACCTCTCGCATCGCCGGCACACCGTGCCCAACGATGGGCCAATGAGGCTTGGTGGACAACAACGGGCTGGGGGGATGGCGCAAAAGGACTGTGTGTCATATTGTGGTCGGAGCCAGCGGCGGTGCTGCTGCTGCGGGATGCGGCGTCGTGCAATGCAAAAAGTACGAGACCGACGAGAAGAGTAGCGCCGATGCCATCGTGGTCGGAGTGAGGCACGGCGAAGCGTCCCGGTGATCGTCGAGGGGGTCGGGAAAACGGGCGGACACGAACTTCAAGGATGTATACGAGTAAAGACGAGGAAGAGTCCGACGGCTCGGAACGAGAGGGTCAAAGATGGAGCATGGCAGGGCAGTGCGGCGATCAGGGCGGTTCGGTGCGGTGCTTCGCGTTGCGGTACGGTGTGGAAAAAGGTCCATTGTGTGGTTGTCGATGGCGTCGATGAACCCGAGGGAAAGGTCAGAGTGAAGATGCCCTTTCGGCTGGAAGGTGAACGGGAGCGAGCGGCTGTCGCCTCGCCCGAGGTCTTTTCTCAGCGTGCAGAGGCATGCCTCGAGTGCGGCGTTGGCGAAGACCTACTCTGGCCCAGCTTGTAGTCGGCCGGAGGTGCCTTCAGCTGCTTGCCCGCTGCTGGGTCCAGAGGCGGCAGGGGGCTCTCGGGCGGCGTGGGGACCATGCTCGAGTTCATGCTGGCGTTGTAGCCGCCGGGGCTCGGAGGATTGAGCATCATCATTGGCGGCGGAGGCGGCATACCCCACGGCATGGTGGTTGGAGGGCCATAGAAGGACATGGGCCGGGCCATTGCCATGTGCGGCGACGGTTGCTGCTGGTGCTGCTGCTGGTAGGGTCCATGGAGGCTGTGCATTGATCCGGACATCGGGACCGTGTAGCCTGCCATGTAGGGCGACATGCCTGGCGGTGGCAAGTCGTATGGGCTCACCGGCATCGCCAACATCGGCGGTGTCGGCGGCGCGAATGCGGGGCTCCAGGTGCCGCTGTGGGGCATCGGAGGAGCGACGAAATCCATCTGCGACTGCCGCCGGCTCATCCTCTTGGCGCTGCCACCGGCCTGGGAGTCGCTGCCGCGGTACGCCTCGCCTGCCCACTCAGCCGGAATCTGACTCTTGCGCCTCGACTGCGACTGCGATTGCGGTTGCGACTGCATCTGCGGCTGGGAAAGCGTCGAGCGCCTGCGGTCCTCGCGGCTTTGCTCGCGGGGATGCCTGGACGCGCGCTTGTCAGACTGTGCAATGTCCGACTGGGTGCGCGCGCGATCGCCGAGCTTCTTCTCGGGATTGAGCGGCGATCCCGCAAATGCGCTGCTGCGGCGATTAGCCTGCAGGCGCTGGGCCTGCTGCTCGCTGAGCGAGGCGCGGTTGAGCGGGGGCCTCTCGACTGTCTCGTTGATTTCGGCAGTCGAGCTTGATCTCGGCAGGTGCGAAAGTCGCGAGCGGCCCTGGCTTCCCTGACGGATGGAGCCGGCAGGCGACGAAGAGGTCGTGGTACCCGCTGCAGGCATCATAGGGACCGCTGACGTCGGGCGCTCCGACGACAGCTCGATGCTGTCGTGGCGTGTGTGCGACTGCTCGGTGGAATGCGAGGGCGGCGCCGACAACTTCTGCACGGACCCGGACGACGCGGTCTCGGCGACGGCCGAGGGCGTGAAGTGAATATGCTTTGCCAGGATGCGCGCGAGCTGCTGCAGATTGTTGCTGCGTCCGTCGTACTTGGGCCTGGCCTTGACGAGCATTTCTGCAGAGTTATAGGAAAGAGTGGCGCGGACGCAGGAGACATCAATGTCCGGCCAATTGGGTCGCCATGGTTGCAACGGCTGCTTCAAGCGGACAGTGCACTTACTCGTGGCGTGGAGGATCTCGGCATCGTTCCACAAGGTCCAACCAAGCTCTTGTCGTCGGCAAATGCCCCGCCACATGGGGCTGTTGATGTCCTGGATCGACGTCACCATCCCGTCTCTCTCCACGCTGATGTCAAACACCTGCGCCGAGGCGCTCTGCCCGGCGACTGGATCGACCTTGAGTGCCCAATGCTCGGTCTCCAGGCCGCGGTGATGCATGGCCGCCTTGAGGCCGCCCGAGTCGATGCCGGCAAGGTCCACGGGAATCTGCTGCTGATCCAGCGGGACCGCGATCAGCGTCATCTTCCTAGCCTGCGGGTGGGGTGGCGGCGCCGCCACTTCGACCACCGCGTTGGACTTGGAGGCGCAGTTCCCCATGATGCCGAGTGCAGGGGTGGGCCGAGGAGAAAATGTCCTCTCTGGGCTGAGGCCGATATCGACTAGGCAGGACGATCCTTGCCACAGCTAGACGCCAAGAGGAGGGCGCCGATCGATGGCCTCGAAAGGGAGGCCTGTTTCTTCGTTTCGCTTCAGTCCCGAGCCGCGAGCATCGCAAGGGTGCCTTTGTCGCTGTGCTTCGCTCGTTGTCCACGTGAACAGGGACAAGGTAGTAGTACCCTGTGAAGGCGGTCAAGTCACCAAGACGAGGGGGTTGGTGCCGATGAGGAAAGTCAGCAAACATATTGCCCAAGAGCCGCAATGGTCGGTCGGTATCGTTTCAGGGGCGCCTCCACGTTGGAAAGATGCACTCACCCCGTTGAACGCCAGGAGATCTCAGGCCAGGCCCAGGGGAGGATCCTGCCGTGGTCACCTGCGCAGAGACGGGTCTGACGTTATCGGGCCAACAAATGGCGGATAGACGGAACGCAGCCGCGTAGACCAAGGTGTTGCGCTGACTCGGTGGCGAGCGATGGTTTCCGCCGTGGTTTGTTTTTCCTCTCTGCTGCCCGGTCCGGAGCCTGTTTACGAGGGGACTAGGCGGAGGCGACAAAGGCTGCGACTTGCGACACTGCGAATGGACCGTACGGGCGGGGTATCGTTTGTTTGGGATGGCGGCAGGGACGAGGGAGCAGGCAGAGGACAGCGACAAGCGGGCCGGGAGAAGGGGTGGGGTATCGAGGATGGAGGATGGCAGGCGGGAAGCAAGAAGGCAAGCCGGCGCGCGGCGATGTTGGCTCATCCCAGACCGGCACGGCGCCTCCGTCGGAGGGAGGGCACACCGCACCGCAGGTGGGCAGAGCAAAGAGCGACGAGGGCATCTGTAGGCAACAACAGCGCGCACGCCCACGCACCAGCGAGTGGGGTGCGGAAGGGCCGACCCGGCCAGAGGTTCAAAAGGTGGCAAAGAAGCACAACGTGAGCCAAGACCGGAATGGGCCCGCCAAACAGAAGAAGAGAGAGGCCAGGAGAGCTCCATCCAGCGCACATTGGCCCGCCTGCGTGTCGTCGCGGGCGCGCTGCCCACCTGCCCACCTGCCTGGCCTGCCTGCCTGCCTGCCTGCCTGCCTGCCCGCCTCGCGGTCGGCTGGCTGGGCAGACATACAGAGAGTCCGCAGGCAGACAGACAGGCGGCAGGCTGGGCAGGTCAGCCGGGCCAATGTGGTGCAGCATGGCATGGCATGACAAGCGATGGCCTTGGTCGATCTCCTCTGGATGGTACGGTCGGTGCTGGTGGAGCCTTACCTAGTACCTTAGCTAGCCTGCCGCGCGTACCAACGCCCAGGCAGGTTCCAGCATCCACCGCGTGGGCTTGGCTGGGTCGGTGGGTCGGTGGGTCGGTGTGCTCGCTGGCCATCCCCAGCGTCGCCTTCCCTTTGCCCGACGATTCTCTCTTTGTCCGTACGGCCGCCGCGAGGTTACGAGACGGTGCGCCCTGCGACCGAGGTGGGCCGAAACAGGTCGACGTCGGAGCTGCAACGGCGAGGATCTCGAGCGGCAGCAGCCCAACACGCACGCACGCACGTAGAAAAAAGGTCTCGGCCTTGGTCGCGGACTACTGCGAGCCCGCCAGATGGAGGCCCTCGCCTCGACCCCCTCTTGGCTTCGGCTCGGCTTCCGGCGCCGGCGCTCCTTTTCTGGAACCCATGCTAAAGCTCGCCGCTTGCTCCTCCTCCCTCCGCCCTCTCGGCTTGGGCCGCCCATGGGAGCGTCAGCCCGCCACGGAACTCTTGCTACTCTTACCACTCTAGTCTTACATAGCTGAGCTCGACCTTCAGCTTCCCTCAACCACGCCTGGCCGTTTGGTGACACTGGGCGAAGCAAGCAACCCAGCTGAGGCAAACGTAACGTACGGCGCGGCCCCAACGGCTGGCTCCCTCATGCACGCCCGTTGACGGGTCGGTGGGCAACTTGGAAGCCGTTTCCTGTCACTTTCCGCCCGCGAGTCAGCGCAATGTCCGGCGCCCTGCTCCGTCGCGTATACCGTTACGTTGTATGCAAGCACTACACTAGCTGCCTGACGCCATCTCTTCGAGCCCACCGGTCAAACCTCCTTCTGTTGTCGAACGGCCGCCGCACACCGACTACGTACTCTGCCACACTACTGAGCTTGCTGGTGGTGAAGGGCAGCGTATCGGGCTCGGCCAACAGGCTCGGACGCGTACAGGCCACAAGAAGGTCCTGCCACACAGAGAGAGAATGAGCGAGGTTTGTAGAGAAGGGGAGCAAGGAAGTGTGAAGGATCGCGAAAGCAGGCAGGGCATAAGCACGGGTCGCTTCTCCCGTTCGGGCTTGGCGAGCAAGCTTGTCCAGGGCTGGCAGACGGTCGCTTGCTGAGCGCATGCTTGCTCGCTGGCTGGCTTACCATGCGCCTCGCACCGCATGCACGATAGGCATACGTGTGCTTGCGGCGCTGCCTGGTGGTACCAACGGCTACGGAGGTACGGTAGCAAGGAGCAGCAGCTAAGCTGGCCGGCCCCTAGCCGCTCGAACAAAGAGGAGCTTGCTCGACGCGGAAGTCCATGGCCAAGCAGACCTTTCTCTGCTTCCTTTTCTCTCTTCTTCTATATTCTCTCGCTTTCTCTTCTCTTCTTGGTCACGCCCCAGGTAACTCAACTGGCGGCTCTGCTTCTCGGCGCTTACGCTCGCCCAGTCCGTTGCTGCTGATCACTTGCAGAGTCTCAGGGCAGCGGGGCACGAAGCTGGGCGCTTCGTGGTGGCAAGCACGTGTGCCCAACCGAATCAGAGCAACTCCGGTGCGCGAGGTGCGCATGGACCCCCTCGCTGGGCTTCTAGAGGATTGACACTATCATTTGGCAGCCAGGCGTGGCAGTTCGGGTCCTGGCCTGCTGCACGAGAAGGATCCTTCTCGCGTGAACTCGATGCATGCGCCCTTGCACGACAAGCTACAGTCGGCAGGCCTACGGGTCTGGCAAGCTCTCGCCAGCACGGCGCGACGTCCACGCCTGCACTACGTACCTACATATGTGTATATATACTGTAGATGGTGGCGCACGCACTGTGCATACAGCAGAAAGGCCCCGTCACTCTTGCCTCGCGCAGGAAGCTGTAGATCCAGGCAGGACGACGAACGAATAAACGTTTGTCGGTCATCACGAAACCAGAAGCAAGCTTGCTTGGGGCTTGCAGTTCGTCACGCTGATTATTCCACTGGGCCAGCACTTGCGAGAGCTCAAGGGTTACCTTGAAGAACCTGGTCATCGTCGTCGACGGGCAACGCTGCACCGCCGACACGCCGCGGGCGCAGCAGCTACACCATCCAAGGCGTTGCTGCGCAAGCTATGTAGGCAGAGGCTGCGCATCTAGCCCAACGTTGCGCAGCGATTCGGTCTGGGCGTCAACCTGGAGGCTCCGGAGCAATCAAGCTGAGCCATCCCGCTGCAAGCGACGCAGGCGTTGCACGGACAACGGCCGACGTGTCAGAGTAGTGCCGGCTCGACATGGCGGGGATTTTTTCATCGGAAAAAAAGAAGACGTGGTGTGCTGGTTACCTACATCGTCGACCCCCGCCCGAAGACTCTGGCCACCGGTACGTGTGCCTCCTCGTCCGCTTCCTCGACCGTCATTGAATCAGCACTGCGGATCAACATCGGATGCGACCGGAGAGCCGAGATACATGAGGGCTTGTCGTGGCCGTGCACGAATCGTTGTGAGTCAACCTTGCTCTGCTCAAAAGGCGAGGCTGAGCGCCGGGACACGACCTTCCAGGCATCCGATCGGCGTGGGAGTCCAGCGCGGTCCGGCCCGAGCCCATCCGGCTGGCAGTTCAGACATTGCTGCGACTGCCGCCGCCGCATCGCCGCCGTCGTTACCGTCACCCCCGCTGCCGGCGGCTCCTGTGAGGAGAGCTCGGGTCCCGTGCCTTTCCGCGTCGGCGCTGGACCTGTGCAGCTGCTCCAGCCGCGCCTCCATCTCTGCCAGCTCACCCTCGAATCCAGTCTCGGCCACCGCCTGTGCATCGGCGCCATCCCCAGCTCCCGTGTCATCGCTAGGAGCCACTTCGACAGCGACAGCCTGGGCGCCTTCGGCGTCGCTTGCGCTGGCTGCAGTCGCAGATGCCGATTCTGCAGCGGCAGCTGCGGCTGAGGGAGCGGCGCCGCTGTCATCGCCGGCTTCTGCCGAAGCCGTCCTGACCTCTGCCTCGGCGGTCTCGGCTTTTGCGAACAGATCAGACACGCCGAGACTGACCGAGGATTCGAGGACCGGGAGAAGCGGCGCGATCGCCGCCGAGAGCCTATCGCTCAAGCTGCCCACCAGGCGCAGCAGCGAGATCGTACTGGGAGGGCGAGCAGTGGAGGGATTGCAGCGCAGGTCAGTCCCTTTTTTCCTGTCATGCTTCTTCCTTTTGACCGGATATGCAGCTCGCAGGACGCGCAGAGCAGCGGCAACTCACCCTTCCGCCGGCAGACGCAGACACTGCTCGATGACGGCCATCTCAAGAGTCTTGGCAGCGCCGCGGTGGATCTCTGTCACATCTTCGCCCATCATCTGGCCATCGACAACGATGAGGTGCCGCAGCCACGCCTCGGCCGTCTTCTTGTAGGTCGGCTGGATCCAGGCATCGCGCCTCCAGTCTTCATCCTCCCCTTCTGCTCTCGACGAGCTGCCGTCCGACGCGGACTCTGGCGTCTCCGGTGCCGAGTAGGCGAGTGAGGCGATGAGCTCCTCAAAAAGGACAGTGAGGAAGGGCAGTCCTAGGTTGGCGCGGAGGTAGGCGATGAGCGGGGACCACGTCTCCTCCAACTCTGATGGCAAGACGATGGCGTCGGCCTGGGCGGATGCGCGGACGCGCTTGGCCTTGGAGAGTGGAACGATGCCGCCAGGCTTGAGCAGCGCATCGATCAGGTCCTTGTTGGCGGCCCGGACCAGCTCGGCATCATACCCATTGGTGTCGTCCGCCCAGGCACTTTCATCTTCAATCTCTTCTCTGGTCCGCTTTCTCCCCATCCTCGACGCGATGAGCTTCGACGGGGCGCCTGCGACCATCATCCTCGAAGTGGTCCAGCTGTAGATGCCCTTGAACAGCCTGACGACGTCGGCTCGCTGGCGACCGGCGAGGCTATTGTCCCTGACGATGGCCTTGCCGAGCTTCTTGTAGGACTTGACGAGGGTACGGATCTGCTCAAGCGCGTCCGACCGCTCCTTGCGCTGCTGTTCGTCGCTGGGTGCGGCTCGCACCTGGACAATCGTCGAGGCGACCTCGCTCGATGTGGAAGGAGCAGCGTTCTCGTCTCGGCCGTTCTGCTGGGCGAAAAGAGTGGGGGCCCAGAAGTTGCGATGAAGCCACTCGAGAGCCTACGACGGGGAGCGAGGGGGCGCAAATGTGATCCGACAAATGGCGTGGCTCCAATCAGCTTTCAAAGTGTCACACTCTGCAAAGCGGACCATCGGGGCGAGCGTGGCTCGAGCTTCGGGTCCACTCACAGCTCTGGTGGCTTCTCTGCACACTGTGAGGCTGGGCAGATCCTCGTGCGTGCCTGCGTGCCTGAGCTCGACGAACCAGTGGGGCAAGCCGATGCGCGCGGCGATGGCTGCGATGGACTGGGCAAAGTTGCCCGACTGGTAGGAATCGACGATGGAGTTGACAAAACGAGTGATAGCCATGGTGTAGTTCATGCGAATGCCGAGCTCGGCACCACCGCCTATCCTCTCGAGCGGCGACGAGTAGGCGGCAGAAGACGAGGATGGCGGGGACGGCGAGGAGAAGCCATCACCGAGCGCGATCCGCTGCATGTGCTCATCGAGCAGGGTGGCCTGGACGAGGGAGGCGGTGGACTCGACAGCATATGGGCAGGACGATCTGTTCATCCACAGCTGGACGAGGGAGAGAGCGAATCTGCGGTCCGGAGGCGAAGGAGCAAGCGGTGCAGGGGCGGAAGGCCCCGAGGCAGCATCCGAGAGTTGGCCCTTGTCGTGGTTGCCATCGTTGCGGGGTGGAGCGAGAAAGGCGGCCGATTCAGGGTAGAGATGGCGATATATGGCGAGCAGCTGGGCGTGCTGTGGGCCTTCGAACGGAGTTCTGCGAGGCAGCCTCATGCTGAGGGATCGCTGACAGCTGACAAGGACGAAGAGTGCAAGAGCAAAGGTAGCCCCAGAGAGAGAGAGAGAGACAGAGAGAGACAGAGAGAGAGAGACAGAGAGAGAGAGACAGAGAGAGAGAGACAGAGAGAGAGAGAGAAGAATAGTGGTACGGAGTGCGGTCGGGTCGTTGGAGAGTCGGCGGTCGGCGGTCGGAGGGTCGAGGTGGACGGAGGTCGGACGGAACCGGAAAGGAACGGCGGACGCGAGGTACAACGT
>NW_006920893.1:349363-381513 GCF_000417875.1 Pseudozyma flocculosa PF-1
CCGACCCGACCGACTACCCCCTTCCCCCCTACCCTACTTCCGTCCGTCCGTCCGTCCGTCGTCGTCGTCGTCCGTCGTCCGCCTACGTCGTACTCGTTCGCGTCTCTCCTCCTCTCTCTCTCTCTCTCTCTCTCTCTCTCTCACTCATATATACGCATCTGCACCTACGCATTCCAGCCATATACCATCAACTCGACCGAACCCCGACTCTGCGCCGAAGTCGACGCCAACGCCAACGAAACACATCATGTCGGCCCTTCGACCGCCCGTCGCCCACAGGCAGGTACTTCTCGAACTTGTCCGCCAGCGCGCCCCCTCATCTTTCCACTCGTCAGCCGTCGGCGGCTTCCGGCCCGCGCAGTCGCCATCACACCGCCTCGGCAGCACCGTCCCCTCTTCGTCCTCAGTCCCCTGCTTGGCCTCGTCGTCGAGGCTTCTCCACACGTCCGCCCCTCGCTGCCTCGCACAGCCGGCCCAGCAGGCGTCCACCGCCAAGGAGACCCCAGCCTCTGAAAAGGCCACGCAGACCGTACAGGCGTCGGCGTGGACGCCGAACTCGCAGCGCGTCGGCCTCATTGCCATCAAGCAAGGCATGACTTCCTTCTTCCTCCCCAACGGCGAACGCATCCCCGCCACGGTTCTTCAGGTCCACACCAACCAGGTCTCGGCCCACATCGGCTTCGACAAGGATCCCAGCGAGAACCCTTACACGGCCATCCAGGTGGCCGCCGTCGATGCCAAGGGGCGCAATCACATCACCAGGCAGGTGCTCGGTCACCTGCGCAAGGCCCACATCAAGAAGGCCAAGAAGGTCATTCGCGAATTCCCTGTCTCGCGGGATGCCATCGTGCCACTAGGTGAGTGCCACTCGTGTGGCGTTTCGTCCCCGCTCTCCTGGCAGGCTCGTGGATCGCAAGCTCAACCCCGCCACCCATCCCGCCCCTCGAACATTCAAATCCTTCTCGGCGGCAGGCACCAAGCTGTCAGCTGTGCACTTTGTCCCCGGCCAATCGATCGATGTCCGCGCCATCACGAGAGGCAAGGGTTTCCAGGGTGTCATGAAGAGGTGGGACTTCAAGGGCCTTCGCGCATCGCACGGTGTCTCCATCTCGCACCGCTCGCATGGCTCCACCGGCCACTCGCAAGATCCAGGCCGCGTCTACCCGGGCAAGAAGATGGCCGGCCGCATGGGAGGGAACAAGCACAGCACCATCCACAGTGAGTCGGGCCCATCCGTCGGGCCTGTCTGCGCTTGGTCAGAGAATGCTGACTTGGCTCTCGCGCCGCGCCCCACCCACACACCCCCTCGCACCGCGTCCCACCGCCGAACAGACTTGCTCGTGCTGCGCGTCGATTCGACGAACGAGACGATTCTGGTCAAGGGCAACGTTCCAGGGCCCGAGGGGGCTCCCGTGACGCTGGTGGATGCGCAACGCCCCGCGTGGAAGGCGCAAAAGATCTTCCGACGCGGTCGCCTGCCGACGGGCGAAGCGCTGACGGGCAAGGAGGACGACTCCATCTACCTCGCGCAGGGAGTCCAGAAGCTCCCCTTCCCTGCCGGCGACGATAAGCTCGCCCGCACACTGCCGCCGGTTGTCGAGGTTGGCCTCAATTGATTCGCGCCGCGCCATGCGCACGGAGAGTAGTTAGAAGCAGTCACACCAACCATCCAACAGGGTCCCTCAGTGCAGCGATCTCTCGAGCCGACGGGCGCTGTGCACAACGTGCCAAGCAGACGCAAGACCAGCGCTGGTCGCCCAGTGAAAAGAGGAAGAACGTGAGGGAAAAAGACGCCGGACGAGAGTCTTGTCGCCTTAGCTTTTCGGTGCATGGTGCATGTGTGCGTGGGCAGACGCGGGGCAGTGGCGGGGTAGTAGGGAGGCTCAGCAGCTTCACAGCCTGGGGCCGGGGCTGACGAGGGACGAAGAGGTGGCTTTTGGCTTTTTGCGCCGCTGTGGGGCGCCCTTTTTGCGTGCGAAGTGTGTGGAAGGAGCCAGAAAAGTATACATGCGACCAGCGGACGAGACGATCATCCCAGCGAGAGCGCCACAAATGTGTAGCGCCGCGATGTGGTCTCGTCGCGTCGTCCCGGCACTCGAACCGAGCGTCCTTCATCCTTGCTCGGCTGAGCGGGAAAAGACCTCGAAGAGAGAGGAGCGCTTAGTGGCCGGCGCGGCGCTGCTCGGCGATGACGGCAGTGAGAGCCTCCATCTTGCTCTTGGCACGTCGGAGGGTACCGACACGGCGCTTGATGAACTTGCGCGCACGCTTGTCCTGAAGAGTGGCCAACACGGATCAGGAAGAGAGAGACGGTCAGAAAGGAATGTCCTACAGCCAGCGGGCCGTTGGCAGGACTGGCTAAGCAGTCCGACCCGCTTGAAACCGAGTCGTGGAAAGGCAGCACAGAAGGGGCTGACGACCGCAACCCAGCGAGTGCGATCGCGGCGCGACGTGTGTGCGGCGTGGAGAGGGGTCGAGATGCTCACCTTCGAGTTCCTGATGAGCTCCATCGCCCTCCTCTCGTAGGGAGCGAAACCGGCAACCTCGCGGATGACGGAGCGGATGACCTCGACACGCTCGCTCTTGCGGCCCTTGCGGTTGGCAGGGCGAGGAGCGAGGACTCGTCGCTCGGTGACGTGTCCACGGTTGATACCCCAGACGAGACCTAGTTGGTTCGCAGAAAGACAGGATCGGAGACAGGAGACAAAAGGTCAGCACCGCAGATACGACCTGCCTGTCGTGGACCTTGGACCTGAGACTTCGGCCCGACCCAAGCTGCTACGAATCCGAACCGCAGATCCGCCATCTACCTCCTCAATCCGGGGCCGGCCCAACGGATGCCAGTCCACTGAGACGAGAACTAGTCTGTCGGTCCATAATCCCGCTCCTCCCACCGCCAAGTTATGTTCCTCCAGCATCTTCTCTCAATCGCCGACCTGCATCGCGAAGCCATCCTGCAGATTCGAGGTCTCCCGAACGGAGGCGCCGCATCGCACAGGTCGGGTCGGCGGTGGTCGAATCGGTGGCTGGATGCGATTGGACGAGCAGTCGGGAGATTGAAGCCGAGGTCGCAGATGGGGCCGCAACGTACCGGTCCTGGCGACGCCAGCCTTGTGAGCAGGGTTGGAAGAGTTCGCCATAGTGTAGTTTTGGCTGGGCAGGGGAAGGCGGGGAGGAGAGTCTTGAGGGTTGGTGGTGAGGAGGAGCTGCTCGGAATGGCGGGGACTCTCTGGGCTGAGAGACCCGACCAGCGGCCCCGCCCGCTTCCAGGGCCAGCCGCCCACTTCGGTCTCTGACAGGCCGTGGCGAGAACCTGGCAGGGCGACAACGCGCGCACAAGAAGTCCAATCCGCGCGGAGCCGAGGTCCCAGCCTCGGAGCCGATTGTTTTTAGCAACGCCGCAGTCAGAAGCTTCGGCCGAGGTCACGTCTACCATTTCTCGGGCCGCCACGCCTCCACCCGTCGTTGAGCTTCACAATCCTGCTTCGTGCGTCGCTGCTCCCTCGTTGCTTCACTAAGATTCACATCGCCCCACCCCCATCACAGACGACCTGATGCGACCCTCGCCCTGATATTCAGCAGCTCACTGCTCGACACACTCATCCGACTCGTTTCACTTGACGCCCGGGCGCCGCGCTCGATCGACTTTTTCGACCGGTCTCGTCTGCTCGGTGCTCCAGAGAGGTTTGATGCGGTCGGCCAGCTTGCAACGGCTTCAGCAGTGTCAGTATGCCCATCACGCCGCTGTTGACGCATATCGATAGCTCCGCCGCGGTCGGACTCGTAGTGATCACTTCGACCAACGCCTACACAAGCTCTGCCATGGCTGGTCATGGCCGGTACAGATGACCGACGGTCCCGCCCCGCGGCTCTACTAGAAGCATCTGCTCCACCATTGCCGAACTTCCTTTCATCACGCCTAACGTTTGCGCAAACCAACATAGCCGTGTCCGCTATGCCAGCGACTCAGCAGCGCCGTATCGCTCAGGACACCAGGCCGTGCTTCGGTGCGCATGCTGCAGACGTATCAGCTGTGCTACAGCAGCCGACCATCGATTCCTGGCGCTGAGCTACAATCTTGGCGAACGGGCGATGCCATGGCTCTGCCATAAGGGGCATGATCGATGCCGTACTTTTGGCCCTTTGGCCCTTGGGAGTCGGTACCTAGCAGAAGTGCGGGGACGGACCGTGTTTGAGACCAAGTTCAAGCGTGCCTATCGCCGCAGTGGGCTCGTTCTCCGTCGCGATCGTGACCAAGCCAAGACAAGCAGGATCCATGGCTTGGAGAACTTTGGTCTACGATCTCTGGCAGCGTAGGTCTCCTACGATTTCGGAGATCGTAGAAACCCCTCCTACACCTGCGGACCCCCGCGGCTGTAGGTGACCTTCGGCTGTCAGGGCACAGGAGCCTCTTGCACCACTTACCGTAGCCCTGTCTAGCACGCACAACCCTATGCCTTGGACACTACCTGCGATTAGTTGCGGCCAGTGGCAGAGGTAGGCAAGGCAGTGCAAGCAGTCAGAGTAGCAGTCGCCAAGGCAGAGTCATGAGTCGTGGTGAGAGCATGGACGTGAGACCCTCGAAGCTAGCAGCAGGGCCTACCTACGATCTGGGGGATCTTAGGTAGGCGTACCCTGGCTACGATTTTTGGATCGTAGGGCATCCTTCTACACAAACAATTTCTGGATCCAGGCAAGCCATGCGGATTCTTAGGTCGTACCCTGCCTACGATTTTCAGATCGTAGCTAGACCAGTCACAGCTAGCGTCGAAGGGCAGCTAGTGTTTGGCCGTAGGCTAACCTACAGCATAAAATCGGGAGATCGGGGGTCATCTACGCTAAAAATGGCCGTGGGTCTCCCTACGACCAGAAATCGGGGTTGTAGGGCCACCTACGGCCATTTTCGGAGGGGCAGCTACAGCATCTTTGGCTGTAGGGCCCCCACGGCCCTGGACCGACCCTACCCTGCGCCATTTTTGGCCGCAGACCTTCATAGCTAGCAGAGAAAGTGATTCCCAATTTTCCTATCGCACAAGATGTGCAATCCAGGATTTGAGAGTTGATATACAAGTGCAATCTGAAATCCTGGCCACTATGAGTGGATTTCAGATTGCAGGCAGGAACCTGGTGCGCTTCTGAGAATTCGCACAAGCTGGCTGCAGCTGGATTTTTAGATTGTTACATGTGCAATTTATTGGACCAGATCCTGCTGCTAGCTATGTCTGCCATCAATTGTTGGAGACTTCGCAGGAGGCCTCTCCAAAGTCTCCGATGATTTTGATCATTGACAGCCTTCTTACCGCCTTCTGCTTGACTGCCCTGTCGTGACAAGTGAGTTGCCACCACCCCTCCTTGTCTCCCTTGGTCTGCCACTCCTTTGCACACCGTTGCTGACTCTTTTGCTCCCCCCTTACTCTGCCTGCTGCTCCCTCATCACCTTGCTTTGCCGCTCTTGCCTGCTGCCGCCCTGCTGCCACCTTGCTGTACCGCCGCATGCAACCACCTGCCTTCCTGCCTTGCCTGCTCGCCCTGCCACTCACCAATGCTGTTGCCACGCCGCCGCACATCGACTCTCCGTGGCTTGCCCTGCAACTGGCCCTGCATTCTGCCTGCTATACCCTTCTGCCGGTCCCTGCACTGCCGCCGCCATCCTTGACCCATGTTATTGCCATCACGCTGCCCTGGCCAACCACTGCCCTTCTTTGCTC
The DNA here is from genome assembly GCF_000417875.1 of Pseudozyma flocculosa PF-1. NCBI lineage: Eukaryota > Fungi > Basidiomycota > Ustilaginomycetes > Ustilaginales > Ustilaginaceae > Pseudozyma > Pseudozyma flocculosa. The sequence goes on from NW_006920893.1 coordinate 355,072, forward strand.
ACCTTACCTGCCTGCTGGCACCGCATTAGTGTAATAGATTTTGCAATACAATGCCTGAGAATACCTACGGCTGTGGGTGCAAAGGCAGGCCTACAGCCAAAAGTGCCGTAGGTCCTCCTACGGCACCTGGTGCTGTAGGGGATCAACAATCTCCTACGGCACTGCCATATCGTACAAATCCTACAATTTCCAAAATTGTAGGCCAAAAGCCTACCTCTAGCTATGACTGTCAACAATTTTCAGATCATAGCTAGGCCGGTCTATCTACATTTTTCGGATCGTAGCTTGGATATGACAGAAATGCAGGCTACAATCAATTGAACCCCATACTAGCTTCAGTTGCATGCAAGATTAGTATATATGCTACTAGAACAACAATACCGCTGCCAGGGCAAACAAACAACTGCAGAGCGCAGTAGGAAATGGAGGTGGAGAGAGGGAGCAGAAAGAGGTAATGAGGCAGATACCAAGGCTATCGTCAGCATTGTCAACTGGCGGCAGCACCTGCACCAGCAAGGAGGCACTCACAGCAAGGGCAGGCTGGGGTTGGCGCCGGTTTGGTGTTGGCGGCTGCTGGTGAGACGGAAAGAGAAAGGCAGGAGCATTGTCAGCATCGCCAATCAATGCAGGAGATGCAACGGAATTGGAAAGGGCAACTCACCTGCTGACATGCCAATGATCTGCCATGATGCATGGCATTTGTCCGTAGGTGGCATTGTCGTGAATGCAGCAGGAGGCAAGCAGAGATTGGCATCAGCGCCTGAGATCAGCAGATAGCAACTGCGTGCAAACAGCTTTGTGCCTCACACTAGCGATATATAATTCTTTGTTGCGTGGGCGGCGGCAGCAAGTTGGCGTTGGTGGTAGCAGCAAGTTGGTGTCAATGATGGCGGGGTGAGGCAGCTGGGGCAGATGTTTGTTGGTGGCATCAAGGTTGATTGGGCTGATGGCGGCAAGCAAGGAGGGTTGATGGCGGTCAGGTGGTGGCGGCAGGCAAAGGTCCAATGGCAGGCAAGGGTCAATGGCGGGCGAGGGTCAATGGTAGTGGTTGGGTGGGACGGACCGACAGCGGAGTGGGCAAGACTTTATACCAAGGCACGTGGGCAGGCGAGGCCATGCTGGCGGGCGGGCGGTCAGGCAGGCTGCCTGCCTGCGTGCACACATGCACGCGAGCCTGCGAGCCTGCGTGAGCACACACAGGGCCTGACAGCGTGGCCTGGCCTCCGGCGTGGCCTGGCCTCCACTTCTTTTTGGGGGGCGCGCAAGCTTAGTCAGCCGCACCAGCCAACCAGCTTGCGTGCCCAAGCCAGCCAACGTGCTAGCCCCCAAGCCTGTAATCCAGCCAGCCCGCCCAAGCCTGCCAGCCACCTTGCGCGCCCTAGCCTGGTAGCCAGCCAGCCAGCTTGACTGCTCGCTGCAGAGCGGAAGCGGAGCGGCCATCAATCATCGAAATCCTCAGAGAGGAGCTCTCCAAGGATTCCGATGATTGTCGGTGCAAAGGTGGCAGGGACGCGGCCGTAAGGTGGCAAGGCAGGCAGGCAGGCAGGTGGTGCTACAATCTCGGATTGTAGGTAGGCGCAATTTCTGATTTTGGATTGTAGCTAGTTGTAGGCAGGCTACGCATCAGAAAAATTGAAGATAGGGATCAATCAGCAATTTTAGATCGTGGCCTGCCTACAATCAAAATTGGGCCCAACTCTGCTGCTAGCGATGATTGCTGCTCCTTGTCCCTCTCAGCCTGCCACTACTTTGCCGTTGCTGACCCCCTTGCTTCTCCTGTTTGCTTTTCCCTTCCCATCAATGCAACAATATTGCCAACACTGCAAAACCGCCAACCATGAACCTTGCCGCGGTCCTGCCCTGCTGCCACCTGTCCACGCTGGACTCACGCCATCCCTGCGGCATAGTCCTCTGGAACTGCTGCGCTTGCGTAGAGAGTGTATTAGTAGTGCAATTGAATAGTAGAAGTGTAGATACGGCTGTGGGTGTGTGCTATGCCTGCAAACCTGGGAGCGACACTGTCCTACGGGCCTCGGAGCAGAGGGGTCCTACGGCCCAAAGGCCAAAGATGTAGAGTGGCTGAGTACAGCCCTGGGGCCGCAAAGGAGATCTCCAACTCCCGGGGCCGTAGCTAAATCCCTGCTGCTAGCTATGACTGATGGCTTGGGCAGCTGGCTGGCTGGGCCTTGCTGGGCCTTGCCGGCAGCTGTCGGCTGGTGACTGGTGGTGCAGGAGACTGGCTGGTGTAGAAAGGAGTAGAAATTGGATTAGGAACACACGGTGGATCAGTCAGTACCATCAGTACCAAATCATAGCTAGCAGCAGGATCTGGTCAAAAAAATCGCACGTGTATAACGATTTGAAAATCCAGCTGCAGCCAGCTTGTGCAATTTCCTCAGATCGCAGCAGGCATGCGATCAGCTGCAATCTGAGATCCTAAAGTTTTTCCTGCCTGCAATCTGAAATCCACTCTGAGTGGTCAGGATTTCAGATCGCACGTGTATAACGACTCCCAAATTCTGGATCGCACAGCCTGTGCGATAGGGAAAATCGGGAATTACTTTTGCTGCTAGCTATGAATCAACTCATGTCAAGCTTGGCGTGAGCATGTCGCGTTTGAGTACGTTGGCGTCTCCTCAATCACGTGGGGTAGATCTTGGCGTGTGTCTGGTAGGTATGGGACAGAGTAGCGTCTAGCTTTGTCTTTGGATCAAGGGAAGGTAGTACGTGGCGCTGAACCAGATAGGAGGATGGAAAGAATGAGATTTGATGAGGGACAACTATCTACCAAAGGTTTTTCCCTCTACTTATAGCTTTGACACAATCTTGCGCATCTATCTACTAGCTACAGCAACCTCTGGAGTGTCATTGTCCCTTTGCAATTTCTGGTCAAGTTTTATGATCAAGTGTTGACAAGACTTCACTTTGCCTTGGCAGGTCAAGTCAGGTCACGCTCCTCAGAGATGTTCTGGCTCAGCTGGCCCCGGCATCTTGGGGCGTCGGTCTTCACCTCATCTATGAGGTGTGTACTCCCTCAACATCGGATGTTGTGGGATCCCAACTCGGTGATTCATGATTCCCACTGGGTTGGCATTGGCAGGAACTGGCCTCTTTGCTGGCCAAGGCCCGGTGACCTGGGCCAAGTCCTGACAACCTTGCACCAAATGTCATCGGTTTGAGCCTGAGGGTCTGCAATGGCGGAGGCGACCCTTTTCTCAACAGCTGGCAGCTGGCTGGCGGGTGGCGTCGGGTGGTGGTGGTAGGACAGAATGTTGGTGGGTGGGCGGCAGATGGATTTTGCAAAGGGCTGGGCGGCAGAGGGGCCAGCATGGATGCGTGCCTGGTCTCCTGAGCTGACATAAGCAAAAAGGATCTTTTTCTTGGCCTTACAAGCATTGCTAGCAGCAGGATCTGGTCCAATGAATCGCACATGTATAACAATTTAAAAATCCAGCTGCAGCCAGCTTGTGCAAATTCTAAGAAGCGCACCAGGTGTGCGATCAGCTGCAATCTGAGAGCCCAAATTTTTTCCTGCCTGCAACCTGAACTCCACTCATAGTGGCCAGGATTTCAGATTGCACTTGTATAACGACTCTTAAATTCTGGACTGCACAGCCTGTGCAATCATAGCAAGCAGCAAATGTGACTCCCAATTTTTCCTATTGCGCCCAGCCAGCTGCCAGGGACCCGCCCAGCCATCAGCCAGTTGCCTGGCAAGTTGCCTGGCCCTGCCCCCTCAGGCCAGCCAGCCATCACCTGAGCCAGCCAGCCAACCACCAGCCAGCCCAGCCAGCCAACCAACCGCCAGCCAAGCCAGCCAGCCAACTGCCAGCCGCCAGCCGCTACCGAGGCCCAGCAAGGTCCAGCGCCCACCAGCTGCCCAAAACGTCAGTCCAGCCACCTGCCCAGCCAGTAGCCACCTGACACAGCCAGCCAGCAGCTGCCAGTCAAACAAAGTCACCTGACCACTTGCTTCCGCCCCGCTGCCCTGCTATTGCGGCTGCCAGATGCCGCCGTCAATTGTCGGAGACTTTGGAGAGGTGTCTCTGAAGTCTCCAACAATTTTGGCCATTCACGGCCTTGCTTCTGCTCCGCCGCTGGTCTGCTGCCACTCTGGTGAGTCCTCTACCCTGCCTGCTGACAGCTCGCCTCCCTGCCGTGCTGATCCTTGTTAGGCGGCTGCCCAACATGCCCTGCGGGTTCCCGAGTCCCGAGGAAGGGCTGACGGGCGGCGGAGCCGAGCGGCAATTGCCGCAGCCGGTCCCTCGGCCACAAGGGGATCTCGAGGGGGCCAGTATAAAGTCCCTAGGTCCCCGAGGAGGCCCCTGATGGTCTCCTTGTTGAATGTACTATATCCTCTTACCACTAGAGACTGGTGCAGCATCGATATCCTTCCTCCTCCTCATCCCTGACCTCTCCGCGCAAGCCCAACACCGTCCTCGGCCGCCCGCTGTATCCCAAGACCCCAAGGGCCTAACACTCCTTGCCTCTGCGCTGCCCTTACACCATGCTCAGCAGCATGCAGCAGCATTGTTAGGCTCACGGTTCATGTGTGAGTTGTCTGTTGCTCCTCTTGTTCTTTTGCCGCTCTGCTGCACGCCATTGCTGACTCCTTTGCTCCCCTCTTCCTTTTGCATGCTTCTCCTTCACCGCCTTACTTTGCTGCTGACAATGCTCTGCCGCTGTCGCTGCTGCCGCTCTGCTGCCGCTCTGCTGCTGCCCTGCTGCCGCCCTGCTGCTGCCCTGCTGCTGCCCTGCTGCCACCTTGCTCTACCGCCATTGGTGCTGCCCTTGCAGGTAGCACAGTATTGCAATGAGATTGTAGATAGGATACGGCTGTGGGTGTGTGCTATGCCTGCGTTGTGGGAGCGACGCCGTCCTACGGCCCTTGGTGCGTAGAGGTCCTGCGGCCCTGCGGAGCGTAGGAGTCCTACGGCCCAAAGGCCGAAGATGTAGACCGGCTAAGTACGGCCCTGGGGGTACGAAGGAGGTCTCCGACTCCCGGGGCCGTAGCTAAATCCCTGCCGCTAGCTATGACTGTTCCCTTCCTCGGACACAGTCCGCACACCGCCAGCCTTTCACCGCGCAGGGGTCGCAGGCTGTCGAGGGCGAGCTCGAGTGGGAGCCTTGCTCGTTCCGATTCCCGAAATGGTAGGCTCCGCGAAGCCTGCCTGGTTAGGACCTGCTGCGATCGCGCTCTGAGCGAGGCGGCGACAAGACCGGTGAGCACGGCACGACGGCCTGATCATCATGTTGCAAAGGATCTAAGTACGGAGCGCGAAGTTCTGAGCCAGGGGCGATTTCACTCGAGGACCTGGTATTTGGGCTTCTTGAGCCGGGCGCCGCCAGTCTGCACGGGCTGTTCGAACCTCGTGGCGGACCTGTACCTCCTGAGGTAGACGATTGCCGTCTCCTCGAGCGTGTCGGGCTCGATGGCGAGATCCGCCCAGCTCTTGGTGCCGGCCTCGTCCGGAAGGTCGTCCATGTACCTTCGGATGACTTCGTCCTTGTTGAGCATGGGCCACCATGCCAGCTCGCCGATCCGTGCCACTGTCTGCAGTGCAATCTTAGGAGTGTTGAAACCGGGCTTGACCAACGGGCGGAAGGTGAGCGACTCGACCAGCTGCAGAATCTGACCGATCGTGTACGTCTTTGGACCGCCGAGCGAGAAGGTCTGGCCCATCGAGGTGACGTCGGCGTCCATCATCTTTTCCAGCGCAGCGGCAACATCGATCGAGTGCACGGGGCGCATCTTGGTCTTGCCATGGTTGACACGCCAGGCGTACGGGTAGACTGCAGGGAGGCGAGTGAATGCGAGGCGACGGCGCATCGTGCGGGGGGTCAGTCACCATCAACGGCGGCGTGTCCCGCAACGAGCCAGACCTTCCTTCCCGCCAGGGGCCGAACCCGGTACTCACCGGCCATCTGGTTGAGGAAGCGATCCTCGTGGCCCCACATGGTACCGGGCCGGACGATGGTGGCGCCCTCGAAAGCGCGCTTGACGGCCTCCTCCCCTTCGGCCTTGGACCTGAGGTAGGCGGACGGCGAATCCTTGTCGGCATTGAGGTGAGAGACGTGGATGAAGCGGGAAGCACCCAGCGCCTCTGCCATCTCGGCGATTCGGCGAGCGCCTGTGACGTGGACGTCTGAGAAGGAAAAGTTCCTGAAGGCCGCGGAAGCGAGGGCAGCAGCGAAGGCGTGCCGTGCGTAGAGCGAGAGCTTAGGTGAGTAAGAGTGCGCGCTGAAAGCATCGCACTGAGGCCACGCAGGCCCGCAGATGGGAACGACGGGCGCGCGCCAGCAAGTGCGAGGTGCTCACTTGGTCTCGTACTGCCTGCCCGTCAAGTTGTAGACCGTGTCGGAGTGGCGGATGCACTCCTGAATCTGCTGGTCGTTACGGATGTCCCATTCGAGCGGCACGACCTGACCCAGGTCGCCCATCACCTTCAGGTGGCGCTTCTCGTCCTCGTCGCGGTAAGGGACGATGACCTGGGTGCCCTTCTGCGAAAGACGGTTGACCAAGTAGCGGCCGAGGAAGCCGGTGCAGCCGAACACGGTGGCGACATGACCAGAGACCGACGACCTGACACGTGGTCGATGACGGGGCAGATGAGGGGCAAAGGGTATGGCAGTGCGATGAGCGGTGGCCCAGGCGGACCATGCAAGGGGAAAAAGGCCGCCCGTGGTGCCCGCGTAGCCTTACTCACCGGCCGCCTCCGTAGGGGCCCTGACGGATGATGGGCTTGCCGGTCTTCCGCTTGATGGTGAGGTCGTGGACGCTGCGAGTCTGAGCCTTGACAAGGTCGTTGCGGAGCTGCACTCGTGCCGCTTGGACGGCGATCGAGGCGACCGAGTTGGACGAGCCCGCGAGAGCCAGCATGGTGAGAGCGACGTGCTTGGGATGCGGGATTGGGAGGCTGCTGGCGGGCGCCGCTCGAGCAAGGAAGGGTGCAGGTGCGCTGAGTGGACGAGAAGCGAGGAGGAAGCGTCGGTGAGGATGATGGTCGGTGAGGATCGAAGAGAGGCCAGCCACGATGCCTCGACGTTGGGAAGCCGCGAGCTGGAGGTGTTGCGGGTCGAGCCGCCGCGGCCGGTGGCCCTGATCCCGAGCTGCGACCCAAGAGGGCACTTGGATTTCAAAGCCATGCAACCGGGTTTGAATTCAAGGCGGGGTGCCTCGGATGAGTACAAATGAATGGGCCCCGCCACGGCGATCACCCTTGGCGGGGTCTCTCGTACGAGAGGACGTCTCGGATGGCCGGCTACAAAGTCGGGCCGTCCCTCACAGCCAGGGCCTGCCAGTCGAGGGTGTCGCCCCGCATCGTCTTTGGGTCACGATAGTCGGTCCTCTGATGTTGGTCTCGTCCAGAGCGGCAGGCTAGCCTACCGAGCGCCACGGCATCGACACGGAGCCGGCTGCCGATCCGAGCGATGGCCATCTCTAGATTTCATCCAAGATCTCGATTCAAGCGTCGACGAGCGCCCACATGTACATGCACGCCACGCTTCGATAGGGCCTCCAGGCCTCGGCGAGGCAGTCCATCTCTTTGGGTGTGAGGTACTGACCTTTGATTTTGTTGCCCTTGAGCCGCATCTCGAGCACCTTGCGGCTCAGACCTTCGCCCTCTGGTATGGCGAGGTCAGCCTCGTCGGCCCAGCTCTGCTGCTGGACACCTTCGTTGCTCTCGGCCTTTACGATTGTCTCCTCCGCTGCTTCCGCGGATGCTTCCATCCCTGTACCCGCGCTGCCTTGTGGCTGGCTGGTCCCTGCTTCCTCTTCTTGCTGCTGCTCTGGTGGGACGGGCTTGCGCTTCTTTACGCTGATCCTCGGACCCTCTCTGCCACTGAGGAAAAAGTTGATCATGCCCTTCTGGACGCCCAGGTCGCCGGCCGGCAAAATGTCGGGTGCTCTCATGGCAAACATCAGGATCATCTCCGAGGTCCATCGTCCCACGCCCTTGACCTCGCAGAGCTTCTGGATGATGGCCTCCTGATCGAGCCCAACGACCTCGCGGATGTCCAGCCGGCCGTCGCAGAAGCGCAGCGCGAGGTCCTTGATGTACCTGATCTTGGCATACGACAAGCCTGCCTCGCGAAGTTTGGAGTCCGAGTTCTCGAGCACCCGCCGCGGCGTCGGAAACGGCCACGTCTCCCTCGGGTGGGCCACAAAGTCGGGCGTGGGCGGCATCGAGGGGTCGAATACGCGGCAGAACTTGTATAGGATGCTGCGGGCTGCCAGCCACGAGATCTGCTGACCGAGTATCGAGGTGCTCAGCGTGCGGTAGAGGTCGAGCTCCTTGCGCTCTGCCTCGTTGGCGCGCGACAGTTCCTCGTAGGTACGGATGGGGACCACATCGACCAGGCGCCGAAAGCGTGGGTCGCACCTGCAGAGGTGGGCTGTGGCTTCGTCAAGCGAGAAGGTAAGCGTAGGGTAGGGGAGCACGGTGCGGGCGAGCACTTCGGCATCGGACACGTCTGGGATCTCGATCTTGCTCTCGACATGGGCGGCGGCGGTGGAAGGTTGCGACGGCGTTGCCCGACGCGGCCTCTTGGCTGGCGGTGCGGACGGAAGCGAGGTGTCGGACTTGGAGCGCCTCGCGCCGCGCGCCTTGATGTCGGGCGCGGTGGTCGAAACCAAAGGCAGCGGACGGGATGTGAGCGAAGCTTTTGACGTTTTGAAGAACTTGCTGGTTGACGAGGTCGTGGTGGTCGTGGTGGTCGCTGCCTTTGCTGCCGATGCAGCAGCCGGCAGGGCAGACTTGGATCGCGTTATCATATTCGAGCTGGCTGAAGTGAGGAAGCAGGGAGGCTCGAGGTTTTGTGCGAGATCCGTGGGTCGATTCGTCGGCGGCAGCAGGGGATGCTCCGAAAACGAGATTCGGACGGATGGTAATGGTCGATCGAGCGGGGGCGGGTGGCAACGACGAGCAGCACGGACGTCTGGGCGCACGGCCTCACATCCCTCCACTACGAACTCCTCTCTAGCTGCCCGCGGCCTCGGCTCCGATTCAGGAAGAGGAGCTGGTGTTCCGGTTCCCGGCACCCTGGCGCTGCGGCGGTTGGAGAGCGAGGGGGTCGACAAGTGGCCCACCCACCAGCGACGAGGCCTCTCTTGGGCCAGCAGGCGCCTTCCAGGCGACCCTCGTGCTCACAAGGATATCCTTTGGTCGACATCGAGGGGCTGTAAATCAGGCTCTGATCGGACGCTCACCATGGTCTGGCCCAACATGGATGTTGCCCCGTTCTCGTAAAGGAAGAGAGAGAAGAGGCAGGCCCGGGGAGCCTCGCAAGGAGCGCGTTGGCGCTCGAGAGGGTTTGTAATTGGGGCCAGCCACTCCGGATTTAAACGGGTCGAATTGGAAGAAGGAAAAAAAAAAATCCAAGCGGATGGGCTTGTATTGCCCTCTGCTGGCCTCTGCGAAAGAGAAGCGGTTAGAGCGAGCGGGCGCGCAAGGCAGGCTAACTAGGCGGTCGCTTCCCTGTCGAAGGAAAAGCCAGGCGGTGGGTTCGCTCGCCATCACCGCCGTCCAACCACACCACACCACATCACCTCGTCCTCGCCTCTATTCCGATCCCCCCCTCCCCCCCAGCAGCCGGCCACCGTCCTTTCTGGCTGAACCGCCTCACACCCGTCCCTGCGCTGAAGACCCCCGGTTCTGCTCCATAGACGGTCCGTGTTGATCCCCGACTCCGACCGGTACCCGTCTTGATCCGCCTCGACGTGTCCTCCTGGCCCCCCCCGACCCAGACCCAGCCCTCTACCCGGCATCTAGCCCCTCGCCGCTTGGTCGACGCCGTCCGACATGACCGACAAGCACGACCTCACCGGGTCGCTCCTGCCGTACCTCGACAGGCACCTCGGCTTGCCGCTCCTCTCCCACCTCGGCACCACCGGCCTCTTTGCCGAGGCCGACATCATCAAGGCCCAGTATGAGCTCGCCAAGCACACCTCCATGGTCGACTACGCCCTCCAGCTCCACGAGCAGGCCTACCCGGACCAGTCCGCCCCCGCAGAGCTCGAAAAGCAGAGGGACAATGCCATCGCCCTCAACGAGAAGCTAGGCAGCGAGGTCGACCAGGTACTCAACGTCATCGAGGACCCCAACGTCGTCTCGGCCCTCAAGCAGGACAAGGCCCAGAACCTTCAGTGGCTCGAGGAGAACTACAAGCTCACCGTCGACCAGATCAACGCCCTCTACCGATACGGCTACTTCCAGTTCAGCTGCGGAAACTACGGCGACGCCTCGTCCTACCTCTACCACTTCCGCGTCCTGTCCACCGACCCCGTCCTCACCATGAGCTCCCACTGGGGTAAGCTCGCCAGCGACATCCTCACCGGAGAGTGGGACCGCGCTCTCGAGGAGCTCAAGCTGCTACGCGAGCAGATCGACTCCTCGGCCGCCCACGTCACCTCGACCTACAACCGCCCGTCCACCTCAACCTCGACCGCCAGCCCCACCGACGACCTCACTCAGGAGGGGCTCCTCAAGAAGCGATCCTGGCTCCTTCACTGGGCTCTCTTTGTCTTCTTTAACCACCCTGCCGGCCGCGAGCAGCTGGTCGAGATGTTTCTCTCGCCCGTCTACCTCAACACCATCCAGACCTCGTGCTGGTGGCTGCTCCGATACCTCGTCGCCGCGCTCGTCATGACGCGCCGCACCACCCGCGTCTACATGGTCCAGCAGCCCACCTCTTCCTCGATGCTGGCCTCGGCCGCCTCCGGCGTGTCCAAGGTCACCCCGCAGCAGGCGCTCAAGGACATTGTCCGCATCGTCGACACCGAATTCTACCGCGTCGGCGGCAAAGACCCCATCGTCGACTTCCTCATCAAGCTGTTCGTCGACTTTGACTTTGAGGCCGCCCAGCAGGAGCTCGGCCAGGCCGAGAAGGTCGCCGCAAACGACTTCTTCCTTGGCGAGTTCAAGGACGAGTTTGTCGAGGCTTCGCGATACGTCGTTTCCGAGGCCTACTGCAAGATTCACCAGAAGGTCGACATCGCGTACGTATCCCGCCGATGCCGATGCCGTGTGCCTGCCCCTCTTTCAGAGACTGACCATGCCTACACCCCCTTGCCTCCCTCTTGGTCCCTTTGGCAGCGATCTCGCCGCCCGCCTCAACCTGTCGCAGTCCGAGGGCGAAAAGTGGATCGTCAACCTCATCCGAGACACGCGGGCCGACGCCAAGATCGACTTCAAGGAGGGCACCGTCTACATGAACCCCACGCCGCCGGCCATTTACCAGACGGTCATCGAGAAGACGCGGGGTTTCACCTTCCGGACGTCGGCGATGGGCACAGCGATGGACAGGAAGGCTCATCCTCCGACTGCCAACGCCGCCCACTCCCACAACTTGAATGGCAACGACAAGGGCGGCCGCGGTGGACGCGGGGGTGCACGAGGTGGACGCGGCGGGGGACGGGGTGGAGCGAGACAGGGCGGAGACAGGAGGAAAGAGGACGCTACCGGCGCCCAGTCCGGCCAGGGCGCAGGTGCCGCTGCCGAGGAGAGCGCACCGCAAACGGCGGTCGCCTGAGGGAGACGGTACACGACCATCTGCCGTCTCGACCGGTGAACGGACAGAGAACCCCAAAAGCCATAGCCGCAGACGGAACTCGAGCACCAAACGTCTCCCGAGGGACGCGCTCTCCTCTTCTCCGGCGCCACGTTGTGCCTGCATTGCGCACCAAGTGCGCACTTGGGTCACCCTGACCGCGCGCGATGGCCTAATCTGCGATTTGTACTATTCCCGGCACCTCCTCTTTGTCATCGAGACGGATCGACGTGCAAATCGCCTCCATTTGCAGACTTCTCCGCGGCCGTGGTGCGAAGCCCGGGTCAAGAGTGCCCTCCAGCGCAGAGATTGGCTGTTCCACCTGGCACGCATCGCCAACGTCTGCACGGTCGGACGAGGGGATCGTGTTCAGCGCAAGGACATCGCCTCAGCCTCAGCCGTGGCCGGCAACGTTGCTGGCCAAGGCGCCAGATGGCGATGAAGCGAGCTGTTGCACTGCTTTTGTCCCTGTCGATGTACAGATTCACGGAGCATCGGCGCCTCTCGAGACCGACTGACTGACGAGGTTCCCAGACGCGCTCATGACCGCAAAGGTCCCCCGCAGATCTGAGTCTCTTTAACTCGTTTGTACTTCGCTCGCAACGCTCCAACTCTCAGTCCACTCTCCGCCAATCCTTCCCGCAACTCTCGACGGGATGGAAGGTCTTGGCGTGCATGCTCTCGCTCGTTTTCAACAGCAACGGAGCATCCAGCTTGCTGCCCCACACAGCGACGCGCCGGAGAAAAAGACATGGCGACAATGCCAAGAAGAGGTCCCCCGGCGACCGCCAAGAAGAGATCCCCCGGCGACCGCCATGGGTGCACCAACGGGCCACACCTGCACTCTGGCGGTGTAGCAGACGCCAGAAGGGGGCTTCGCCGAGTGCATGGCTACGGTCTGACCCTTGCTTCCTCACCTCGCCGGTCCGCTGAGGATCACCGAGTTTCTCGGCGAGCCCAGCCGACAGGCAAAGGATGCCGTTGGCATGCAAACGCTCTGCTTGGCCTCAGAGGCCCTTCACAGCCTGCTCTTGATCCCGGCCACCAGAGCGGTCCTAGCTACAACGTCGGTCGGCCCATAAGGCTGCACACGAACCCTTAAAAGAGGGACTCGCCTCGACCGTGGACCTGGCCCCGAACAACGTCCACCAATCTCGCAACCATGCTTTCTACTGCCTCACGCATCTTTCTGCTCGCTCTTGCCATCGACCATGCCAGCTCGGCCCCAACCGCGCCGGCCGACAAAATGGGCAGCCCTGCCGGCCTCCTGGTAAATGTCCCTATCCACAGCAGCTGCAACGGCACGCAGCGCGCTCAGATCCAAAAGGGACTGGAAGACATGAGGCTTCTCGCTCGAGCCTCTGTCGAACGCATCCATGCTTTCGGGCCCATCGATCCCATCTTCGTCAGGTACTTTGGCGCCGAAGCCGACCCTGCTCCCGTCATTGGATACCTGGAGGAGATCCTTCACGTGAGTGACCGCGGCGGTGTCGAGGGGGCGGACGTCCCGAAGACCTTGCTCACGCGGAGCGAAGCCCCCTTTTTCAGGGCGACAAGAGTGGCACCGTGCTCCGTTGCGACGATCCCGACGGCAACTGCAAGCTGGCTGGATGGGCGGGTCACTGGCGTGGCGACAACGCGACGCAAGAGACAGTCATCTGCGAGCACTCCTACCACACCCGACGCCCCCTCGAGCAGATCTGTGGCTTTGGGTACCAGATTGCCCGCGACAGCGCCGCCATATACTGGGGTGCTGATCTCCTGCACCGCCTGGTGAGTTGTCCGCCCACAGGCCCGTAGCTGCAGGTACGGCGCTGGGAGCTACTTTGTGCAAAGGATCCGCCGCATCTGACCATGTCCTCTTGCTGTGTCGCTGCCGGTCCCGCGCCGATCAGTTTCACGTGCCCAAGGTAGTCAGCGGGAAGATTTCGCACGTCGCCGATGGCTTCGCCGAGGTCTTGGAGCTGGCTAGATCCAACGCGAGCGCCGCTGTTTCGAACCAAGAGTCGATACAGCTCTTCGCTCTCGATGCCTACTCGCGAACCGTGGTTCCGGAAGGATGCCTGGGGAAGCCCGCCGCCGAGGATCGCGCTCTTGATATCGAGGCTACTGGTGCCGCGCCTCCCGCTCAAGACGAGGGCCTTGATCCTGCTCCCGAACCAGAATCCCCTTCGTCGGCTGAATTCCCTGCGGCCGACTGCCATACACATGCTGATGGGTCGGCCCACTGTGGCGCTCACTAGTTACTTCACCGGTGGGACGTCGTCACAGAGAACAGCGGCGAGAATGTCTGTCAGTGATGAAGCCTCCTATCGGGCATAAAATTGGCCGTGGGTGACATGGAACTCCTCCGCCTCACATGGCAGTAGTGCAGTTGGTAGTCGATCGATCGGTCGGAAGGCGTGGTCCTGATGCATCGACGCCGAGCTGGGCTCTTCCGAAGGCGAAGGCGAAGAGGCGCACAATCCTGGTGGCACGCGACTTGCTGTGCTGCTCTCGCACGAGATTGAACCCAAGCTCGAGAATGAACGGGCCAGACCCTGATGGCCTTACCGCGCCACTCGGGAACAAAGAAAGTCTCGTGTTCCTCCCTATCCTTCCAACAACCACTTCAGCGCCATTTCCATCCTCGACACAACCTCGTTCCGCTGCACGACCGATCGAGAGCATGTCGTGCAGACGCTGCAGTCTCCATCTGGGCGGCAGCGCGTCGGCGATGCTGCGCAACTGCGCCACCAGACGGCCGGTCCTATGGCCCAAACAAGAGACCGTCGCTTCAAGGCTGCCATCGTCTTCGAGCGGCACTTTCCTCTCTTCCGTCTCCTCGGCCAACAAACCGATAGCTCGTTCTTTCGCCTCTAGCGCGAATCGACCGTCATCTTCTGAGCCGGAGCACGGCGACGCCGACGGCAAAGACAAGTGGAACCGCCATCGCACGCAGTACAACTACGACCCCTTCACGCTTCATCCGTCGTCTTCCCACCTTGGCTATCCGCTCGTCACCGCAGCGGAACTGGCCAAGTCATCGGAACGACCTCGAGGCGTGCGCATGCTTGCCAGGGACTTCATCCACGACTCGCTGTACAACCCGCACTATGGGTACTTCAGCAAGCAGGCGGTGCTACTGCCAGAAGGCCAGAACGCACTCAACAGAGCCTCGGTCTCCTCGTCCACACCCGCTGGCACGGGGAGAGGAGGCGAAGCTACGGAAGCAGCAGCACCAGCAACACCGACAGCCATGGCGCGGCCCGAGCGCTTCGACTTCGGCAGCATGGCCAACGAGTCCGAATTCATGCGCGCGGTCGAGAAGCGATATATGGACTTCGAAGAGAAGGTCGAGAACGTCGTCGAGGCGCGAGAGAGGGAAAAGCAGGCAGATGCCGAAAGGGAAGAGAGCGAACGCTTCGCCCTGCGCGAGCGCGAGGAACGGCGACGTCGTCGTCAGGATCAAGCCTCGACGGCGTCCCCGTCGTCGCCCACCGCCAGAGCGGCGAGCTACTCGGCAGAAGGCCTGGAGGCCGCAAAGCTCAGAGGAAGGATGCTGGCCCGCAGAGCTAGCGAAGGCGTCCAGGAAAAGGAAGTGCAGACGATGGCGGCCAAGCAAGTCTGGCACACGCCCACGCAGATCTTTCAGCCCTTTTACGCGCGCGCCATCGCCCGCTACTTGGTGGCCGAGTACAAGCTGCAGCTGTACCCTTACGACGACCTAGTCGTCTACGAGCTCGGCGCTGGATCTGGCGCGCTGGCTCACGACGTGCTAGACTACCTGATGGCCGAAGAACCCGAGATCTACCGGCGGACAAGGTATAGGATCGTCGAGATCTCGACAAGGTTGGCAGAGGAGCAGAAAAGGAGGCTCGTGGAGCACGTTGAACGGGGCACGGTCGAGGTCGTCAACCGCAGCTTTCTTGAGTGGAACGAGGACGTCCCCGAGCCCTGCTTTGTCGTCGCTCTCGAGGTCTTGGTGAGTGGCGACCAGGCGGCCGCCGGGATCGGATGCCCAGCTCTCGGCCCACTAACGCGACAATCGTCCCCTACGTCACCGGCACCACAGGACAACCTCGCGCATGACGTGGTGCGATACTCGACATCGACGCTGGAGCCGTTCCAAGCGCTGGTTTCGATCGACGAGACCGGAGACATGCACGAGCTGTGGGAGCCAGTGTCGGATCCCTTGATCCAACGCTACCTCGACCTCCTGCGATCCATCTACCCATCAACGTCTTCCCTACCGCTCGCCGCGTCATCCTCGCCCTTGCTCCGCTACATCCCCAGCTCACTGCGCTCGACGCTGGCCAACCACCTCCCCTTCTACCCCAACCTCACGCCGCCCCACTACCTGCCAACGGGATCGCTGCAGATGATGGACGTGCTCCGCCGACACTTCCCGCTTCATCGGCTCGTCGTCTCCGACTTTGACTCGCTGCCGGACGCGTGCGAGGGCGTAGACGCCCCCGTGGTCCAGACGAGGTTCAGGGGCACCATGGTCCCCGTCACCACCTATATGGTGCTGCAGGGCTACTTTGACATCTTTTTCCCCACCGACTTCCGCACGCTCCGGGAGGTGTACAACCGCATCATGCTCTCGTCGTCGGCGGCGTCTTCGAGGCAGCCGCGAGACGACGAAGGAGGCTTGAGGGAAGACTACTTCACTCCCTCGTGCTATTCGTACTACGAGCAGACCCGATCCTCGTCTGCCGAGGGTGAGGGTCGGGCGTCGGCGGCGGCCGTCGCGCGGGGCAAGACGACGTCTTCCACCACGGCTGCCGGCGCCCACCTCGGAAACGTGCACGGGCACGGGCATGGGCGCAAGAACGTCAAGCTCTACAGCCATGCCGAGTTCCTAGAGAGGTATGCCGAGACCGATGCCGTCAGGCTCAAGGATGGCAGCAACCCGCTGCTCAGCTGGTACGCCAACGCTAGCTGGTTCCTATCGTGAGAGTTGTCGCCTTGTGAGGGCGCTGGCGACGTGGAATCTGTACGGGCTTTTGGCTGCCCCATCCCCTGTTCATCTCGACAGAGGCGACCGCACGGCTCGACGACGGGCTGGTCCGGTCCAGGGGCTTTGAATGCAAAGAGCGTCGATTTGCGCAACAGCGGTTGATCAAGGAGTGTGGTTCGGTTCGCTGCCTGGATGACAGGCCGGGGGACGGTTGGAAGGTGATGGGATGCTACAGTTGGGTGGAGGGAAAACAGTTGGACGAGGCGGGAGGGGGAAAAGGGTGGGTATACAGAGAGGGAGGGAGGCTTGCGGGGAGAGTGTCAACCCAGAGCAGGCAGGTGCTGCGTGCGATTCTGAGTAGAGGGGAGATGGGGGAAGGTGATGGAGTTGAGACAGACACGGAGACGGAGACGGAGATGGAGCTAAAGATCGACGACGACGACGCAGGGCTAGGTAGAGCAGGCGAAGCTCAGAGGCGATTCCCTCTCCGCTCCCAGCCCGTGCCGGTTCTGACGACGTTCTTTGCTCCCGCGATGGGGAATGCGAAGGCGCAAGAGGATTGTCGCCATCACACCCAGCCGCCGGGTCGTTGCGAGGCCGAGTGCGGGATGGCATTGCCGTAGAGCGAGACCAGCGGTGCCTGGGGCATCATCGAGTTGCGACCCGGTCGGCTGCTGACCCTCATCGTCTGCGAGACGCCGGGATGGCCTGCGTACAGCTGCTGCTGCTGCTGCAGTTGATGTTGTTGTAGATGCATGTGCTGCTGTTGCTGCTGCTGCTGCTGGACGAGCTGCTGCTGCTGCTGGAGGTAGGCCTGCGCCTGAAGGTTGGTCATGCTCATCGAGTGCATCGGAGTCGCATGCCCGCCGCCGTAGACGTGAAGGTTGGGCGACGAGGGCGCCATGGGCATCATCGATGTCCTCCTCGCCGGCGGGATCACGGTAGCGGGCGTCGCGTTGAAGGCCGCCGCGTTGGGGCTTCGAGGAGGCGAGAGCGTGGCCGTTGTCTCGGACGCCCGCATCGACTGGCGCTGCTGCGGCTGGACTGGCGACGGTGGTGCGAGGGATGCGCGCTTCGCCTCGGCCTGTTGCTGCGCGTACGTCGATGCCTGTGCTGCATGGGGCGCCAGCGACATCATGCTGCCCCTCTGCGCCGGCATCGCAGGCGGCATCAACGATGCGCGGGAACCGGCGTGCTCCGGAACGGCGTAGAGGCCGTTGTCGGGTCGCAAGGCCGCCTCGACCCCTTGCGGAGACAGCTGAGCCAGGCTGGAGCTGTGGCGCAGCTTGCGGGTGCGGCTGTCTGAGGTGGCGCCCGGACCGGTCTCGGCGGTCAAGTTCGAGTTGCTGGCCTGTTTGGCCAGACGAGGCTGAGGGCCCACCAGCGGGCTGCCGGCGCCGTAGTTGGCGGCCGACAGCAGCACCGACTGTCGCGTGTTGCCTCGCCGCTCCCTGGCCTCGATCAGCATCTTCTTTGCCTTTTCCTGCATCGCAGCCTGTTCGCGCGCCCTTCGGACCTCGAGTACCCGCTCCTCCTCGAGTCTCCGAGTCCGCTCTTCGAGCTCGCGGCGCTCCAGCTCCTCGCGTTCACGGATCTGCTCCTTGAGCCTGAGTTGCGCGATCTCCTCTTCCAGCTTTTGGATGCGCTCGGTCTCGGCGGCTCGATGAGCGCGGAAGTCTCGCAGCTGGCCGAGCGGCACGTCTTCCTCGCTCTCAGCATCGCTGTCACCTTCTTGGCCATCCTGAGCCTCTTTGCCTTCTGCGAGCGCGGCCGAGGCGCTATCGGCCGAACCGGTGCTCGTCCTGGTTTGCGCTGCGCGTGAAGAAGGATCGCGGTCGAGGTTCGGCGAGAGACTAGGCGACCGGGCACTGCTTGATGGCGACCGGGGTACAGAAGCGCCCGGGGCCAGCAGCTGCGGATTGCGCGGCGCGAGCCACGGCGCTGGAGCCTTCTTGTGGGCTTCTTTCGGCCTCTGCTCCCGAGAAGGGCGTCCATCGTCAGTGCCACCGGCTGAAGCCTGCCGGCTCCGGCCCCTGTACGCGGGCTCGCCAGCGAATGCGCGGGAGATCCTTTGCGAGGCCTCGCGTCTACGGAACTTGGAAGGCACCGGGGCGCGCAGGCGACGCTCCTCCTCAACCGAGGGCAGTCCGGCGAGCAGCCGCACTCGTGGAGAGAACGAGATTGGCTGTGGCTTGGCTTTCGAGCCCTTGACGACGGGTAACACGGTGCCGACGCCGATGGCGAAGTTCATGGCCGCTGGAAGCACGACATCTCCCGGATGGCAAGCATCCTCGGCGAAGGTCACGCTGCATCGCTGCAGGAAGCCCGGCCGACGCGCCCACACGATCATGCCGTTGTGATCGGGATCAGAGGGTGCAGCGGCGAGCTTCTGGCCCGGTGTCAGGTTGACGATACCGCTCAGCCGGCGCGAAGAAGCCAAGTCGCCGTCGCCGACTCCTCCTGCACCCTGCTGGTCGGCGGAGAGGTTCGGCGTCATGATCGGCGGTCGCGCCAGGGCTTCGGGGTTCACCATCTGGCGCTTGGCGAGCGCGGTCCGGATCGTCTCGGGTGAAACGCTCTCGGTGCTGTACTTGCGCTGGAACCACGAGATCTCGACCTCCTGCTCGATCGGCAGCGAGAGCTTCTTCAGCTTCCGCATGACGATCGTCCTGCCGACTGCGGCGTGTAGGCTGCGCGAGACGCCGAGAGTGCTGGTGTGGTTGCGGAGCGCGTCCTCGCGGTTGATGGAACGCGGGAAGCGCAACTCGGCCGTGGCCTTGGTGAGCCCTCCTGCCGTCTCGGCCAGCGAAGGGACCAGCGTGGGCGCCAGGTAGGGATGCACTTTGAGCAGGGTGCAAGTGTAGAGCGACCGCTTCGAGGGCGTGTCGAGGCCAGGTGGCCCGGGACGCAGGACGACGTAGTCCTCCTCGTCATCCTGCTGCTGCCCGGCATCCTCCTGCGCGGACGCGTCCCTGCCTCGAGGCTCGGGGGGCGATGGCGGCTTGGTCTTGTTCTTTGCGAGGGAGGAAAAGTACGACAGGGTCTGCTTGAAAGACGAGGGTGGCGCCGTCGAGGTCGGCGAGATTGGCGTCGTCGGCGAGATTGGCGAGGTAGCCTTGGACTCTTTGTCATCCTCTCCATAGCTGTCCTCGGAGTCGTCAGAGTCCCGTCGAAAGAGGCCGGGACGCACGTGGAGCGGGCGCAGCGTCTTTGAACGGTATGCGGGTCCCGCGCTCAGCTCCTTTGCCGCCGCCTCCGTCATGACCAGCTTGCCGTTTCGTCGCTGGATCGATGACGAAGCCGACGTCGAGTAGCCTCCGTTGTACCTGAACGACGCTAGCGACGACGACGAGGCCCCCGCCCCGCCAAAGTCCGTCGAGGTGAACAACGAGCTCGATCGACGCGGCAGGGGCGCCGCCCGTCCTCCTCTACCCGAGTACGCGCCGAGATCGTCGCCTTCGGATTCGCCAAAGTTGAGAACAGCGCGGAGAAAGTCCGAGTCGCCGTCCCCGCCCTCCTCGAACAGTGCGGGCATACTGCTCTGGCCGCCGCCGCCGCTGCTGCTGCTGCGCGCGTCGGACCTGGAAGCGGTGGCCTCGGGTAGTGTGGGCAGCGTGACCGGCTTCGAGGCGGGCGAAGATTCCGCCGTGGTCGAGGTCAGACTGAAACTGGAAGCGCCGAGAGAGTCGGGATAGAGGCCGGCGTTGCGGCCGATCGGGCTCGAGGCGAGCGATCTGCTCAGAGACGAAGACGGTGAGCGGAAGCTGGCCTCCGAGGACGCCGGATGGGGTTCCATCTGGCCCAGCGTCTCGTTGAGGGACTGGAGCGGTTTCCCGGACGAAGTCAAAGAGACTGGTGGAAGGTTGGGCGAGTCTCCGAAAAAGTCCTTCTTGCCGTTGGGCAGACAGACAGGGAGCACAGGAGGCGTCGTGGGCGTCAAGGGGGGCGAGCTCGGCGCGGTGCTGGCCGACGAGGCCGAGTGGGACCGTGAGGCCGGGTTCAGGTTGGTCGACGAGCTGCGCTTAAAGAGGCGCCTGCCGAGGCCCTTGATGCTGCCGCCGGTGCCCACCGTGAGCCCTGGGTTGCCTCCGCCGCTGCTGCCTGTGCCCTTGGACTTTGAGCGTCTCGAGTTGGCAGCGCCTTTGCTGTCGAGGGCGCCATCGAAGCGAGAGTCAGCATCGCTGGAACCGTCGGCCGAGCCCTTCCAGGAGCCGCGCCGCTCGTTGCTGAAGAAGGCCTCTCGGCCACGCGCATCGGCGTCGACGGAGCCGCGGTGGCTCTGGCTGCTCCCGCTATAGCTGTTGCGCTTGTCCTGAGACCAAGATCCGTAGGCGTCGTGACCGTTGCTGCTCGACGAGAGCGAAGTCATCGAGGCGTTCTTGAGCGTGAACTTGCTGCCGGAGCTGTTACGGCCTAGGAAGGCGGGCTGAGGCGGAACCAACATAATGGGCGGCGGCAGGTGAGACGCTGGTAGGGGTTGAAGTTGGCCAGGGTGCTGAATGGGTCGTCTGTCAACGCCGTGAGCTGCGCGTTAGAGACCTGGTGGAAGGGGAAGCCGCCCAGAGGTTCAGAGAGGAGGAAACGTTGAGGCTCGGACTAGACGTGGGACTGAGCGAGGGGCGGGCAGGCGATGCTTTCCCACTCACCCTTATCAGCTGAGAAGAGGTCTCAGACCCCACGAGCTGCCAGACCTGTCGAAGTGATGGGCTCGCGGCGGGAGCGTTGTGTGCAATGGACGTCGGAGATGGATCAGATGACGGCAGAAGGGCCGGGCCGGTCAAGGTTCAGGGAGCGAGCGCAAGTCGAGGTTCCCGAGGGAAGGGCCGGAGCAATAAGCGTCTGGAGGGCGCAGCGATTCGGAGCAAGATGGAGCAGGAGTGCGGTGTCGACGTGTGGCGGTACGAGTCCTCCGAGATCGCTGCGGTGGCTGATGAGGTCGGAGGGAGGAAGAGTCTGAGGCAAAGGCTAATTGTCCGAGCCAAGGTACTTTGTCGCGCCGCAGTTGACGTGGGCGAACGTGGCTGTGGCAACCTTTGAACGCCGAACCTTGGTAACGACTGTCGACGTGGCGACCGTAGCAGGTGCACAGGGGGTGGGTGGGAAATGGTTGGAGTGGGTGTCGGGAGCGGCTGAAGTGGTTGTCGCAGACGATGGCGCGTCCGAGGTCGGGATCGTGGTCGTGGTCGAGGCCGAGGTCGAGTCTGGGAGCGGGGGCAGCGAGGTGAGGGATGGAGGTGGTGACGAGAGAGACGAGAGAGGAGAGGGCGCACGTCGACGAGGACGCCAGACGAGCTAGCGGCCCAAGGTCGAGGAACCCAGCAAGCAAGCCAGCCAAGCCGGACCGCTCGAGGCATCGGCAAGGTTGCGTCGAGCTGGCCGAACTCTTGTCTGCCCACAGGCTAGGGATTATGCAGAACCGGGACTTGGGAAGGGGGCAGGCGAGCTCAGGGTTAGGGTCAGGGTCAGGGTCAGCGGAGGCGACCCGACAGAAGGGAGGAGAGCGAGAGCGAGAGAGAGCTCTACAGCAGACGTAGGTGGAAGGTCCACGTACGCATCGGTCCTGGAAGCCACTCTGCGCTGCAGCCCTGCCTCCTAGGTTGGCTGGCCCTCGTCAAGCTTAGCTTGCAACACGACGCCCGCCGGCGGTTTTGCATGCTGCGCCGGGAACCTCTTCGCTCGCTTTTGTGGCGGGCCGCTTTGGCTCGATGGCATTGAGCCATGCAGTCTACGAGTGGCCGTCGCCCGCTCCCAAAGGACGGAAGCAAGCAAGCAGGCCGGCCGCCAACGTCACGGCGGGTGGGTCCGGCCATTTGTCTGCGTCGGAAAGTGGGTGCTCCAGCAGAGGGCGGCCCGAGAGGGAGAGAGTGCGTGCCACAGAAGAGAAAGGGAGGCGGCGAGCCCGACGAGAAGCAGGCACCAAGCAACCAAGCAGCAAGCAACAACGGCAACCGCTCCTCGCTGCTCTTCGCCCGCACGACGACGGGAGGCCACCGGCAGGAGAGGCTGTGCTGCATGGGGGAGCGTGCGTAGTAGGTGCTGTGAAAGAACGGGCCTGCGTCGGCGTAAGCCCATACGCCGATTACCCGTCGGGCCCATGAGCGCAGCAGCATCGCAGAGCGGATAGGCCGGCCGGACGGCGGATCATCCGATCCGAAGGCCTGGCCTCGCGCTTGGTGCGCTGACGGCGGCAGGCCGGCCGGCTCTCTGGCCTGCCTGTGCCCGCCTCTTTGAAGAGCAGCGCTCGATCCCCGATCCGGGCTAGGCAGCATGCTGTCAGCCGCGTCGATGGCGGTTGCGGAACGTGCGTAGGCAGGCTAAGATCCTCGGGCCCCGCTGTTGTCGAGCAAGCAAGCAGGCAGAGGGCGAGGTGGAGACGGGCGGACAGAGAGAGAGAGAGAGAGAATGAGAGAGGGGGCGAGGCGTGGGGTGCGTGGACCCACCTGCTACGAGGCATGCGTGCGGCCCATGCCCGTCCGCTTTGGCGAAGATCGACCTCGCTTGCAGGCCAGGCCAGGCGCGGGGCCAGGAGCCAAGCCCTGCCTGGCCTGGCCTGCTTTGCACGCGGCCTGCCAGCCAGGCAGGCGTCGGTAGGCAAGCAGCAAGGAAGCGGTCGGTCCGCCGACGTGCCTCTCTCTTTGCGGCCTCTCGACTCCGTTGCGTGGGCGACGGCTCCCTTCGAAACCCAGCGCAGCAGCATGTCAACGCCCGTGAGAGAATGCGCGGACTGGAAGCGGAGCCTCCACGCCCGCCCTCAAAGGCAACGCCGCGCAGCCGCCGTCTCTTCGGGTCCGCCGGGCCCATCTGCGTGTCGACATCGTATCGTCGCCATCCTCTCTCTCTCTCTCTCTCGACCCGCCCGATGCCGCATCGTATCGCTGCTGACGACCATACGAACCCTGCCTGGCCTCGCCACGCTGGGAACCCGTCTCGCCATCGGTTCGACTCCGTGACGGAGGGGCTGGCTGGCGTGCGCCTCCGCGTCCGCCAAGCACACGCTGAATGCGTCCACATCAGGGGATGGCACCATCGACGCCCGATCGACGAACCATATCACCCGCCATGCGTTGGCAACGGCTACGTTGCCACCCGTCCAGGTCGCGGATGGATGGGCGCCACCCAACTGCGCGCACGTCGGGGCGTTGGGCCGAGATGCAAGGAAGCCTCCGTTGGGCTTCCTTGCCTTTGCCCAGCTGCAGCTGCAGCCCACGCGTGCAGAAAGAGAGAGCAAGCAAGCAAGCAAGGCAGGCAGGCCTTCTGCGCCTGACGCCAGCCCGGCAGGCGAGCCACACCTAGCCTGCGGGCCAGCAGCAGAAAAATAATAATGATCGTCAGGGTCCAAGACGACAGCCAGCATATAGGCCAGGCTAGGCTAAGCTGGCACCGGCGCGTGCCGCCTCAGCAGCCAAGCACCTGCTGCCGCTGCCTTGCCTTCGGACGTCGTTGAATGCGGCTCCTTGCTTGGTCACGCATTCCGCCCTGCCTGCCCTCGAGACCCCCCTACCTCCTTCAGAGGAACCTGAGTTGCGCAGCGCGCGCCTCAGCCACGGCTTTGCGTCGCCTGCCGTGCTTCAAACTTGAAGCGCCCAACATCACAAACGACACGCACCGACGCACGTCTCTCGAGGTGGCCCCGTGCGGCGTGTGAGGTACAACGAACGTACGAGTACGTACGTGGCATCGTGACTGCATGCATGCGTTGCCTCACCAAAGTTTATCCCCAACTTGAATGCGTAGCGTGCATGCTAAGCTCGCGCGCTGCCGGCCGCCTGCTGTCGTTGTCGTTGCCTCCTTGAAGGATCCTGACGGCTGGAATTCGGCCGCCTAGCCTCTTCTCCGTACTGCGGCGTGTTGTTCGTTGATTCATCCCAGCGTCGTCGTCGTCGTGGTCGTGGTCGTGGTCGTCTGCTAGAACAAAGGGGGGACAACCTACGGGTGGGACGTGGTCGCACCAACACCAAACCGCCTCTTCGATCATCCTACGGTCGGCCTGATTGCCGTCCTGTTCCATCAGCCCGGTCAGGACAATGCCTGGCAGTACTGTACATAGTCGGAAGAGTCCAAAGCTAAAAGCTAAGGTGGTGTGCGGTGGCGTTCATCCGCGCGTGCCGGCCCCCCCTGACATCACGGCACGCCTCCTCGTCATCCCCGGCCCCAGCCCCAGCCTCAGACCCAGCCTTAGCTACCGATCGCTCTCTCTCATCTGACGGGCCATACGGTGCATGCGTGCTGTTCTACGCGCATCTTGCTCCGCGAAGCATCTCGTCTGTCACCACTCACCGCGCCCTCGTCTTCGTCAAGGTTTAACGACCGCCAGGCCAGGCACGCCACGGTACGGTACGGTACGGTACGGTACTCCTGACGATCTCAAGGGATCGACAGGGCCACCAGGCCCAGCAGGCGAGGTTAAGTTCTATCTCCATGCATCGACCTCCGCCTACCTGCCTGCTGCCGCACGCCGAACAAGCGATGCGTACATGCCCGAAAAGGAGGCAAGAATCCCGAGTCAAGAGCGACCGACGACAATCTCGTTGTGATGTACCCCGTCCGACACTCGCCCTTCTTATGTCTTCCCCCTTTCTCGCCGCCGTCGCTGCCGCTCGCACAGAGACAATGGGTAGAATGAGGGCGCGTCATCTCGATTTCGATCGTTTGGACTCCTTTGGCATGAAGTACCAGACACACGCGCGCACGGCAAACGAGGCGCCGAGATCGTCTACGTGTGTCTGTTGACGACCAACCCGACCGACCAACCGGCCCGGCTCGGATCGGAGCCTTGACCGAGTCTTGACGAGCCCTTCCCGCTACATGGGCAACCGTCGAGGCGAGGCGGGCTTCGTGATCGAGGTCGCTCCGCCACGCCGGCACGGACGAGCAAGTTGCACCTGCAGTGTGCGTGTGAGGCAACAAGTCGGGCCCAAAGGCTGCGTCACGGGCTGGCCCTGGTACGACACACATGATTGGCGGGCGCACGCGGCTGATGGGGCATGACGATGATCTCGTTGCGGATAGGGTGGAACGGTATCGGGCGCATCGTGACTGCGAACTGAGACGCCCTGCCTGGCCGAGTCGCGCAGTTTACGCCACGCCACGCCACGCCACGCCGCCGCGCCGCGCCGCGCGATGCTGCAGGCCAGCAAGATACGCCGAGTACACGACCCTTGCTCGCCCCAACGTGACGCTAGCTACTCCCTGATGGGCTGCTCGAACCGCACCCCCCTCTCCTCCCACATCCGCTGCCGCTCCCTCGCCAGCTCGACGGCCCACCTACGCACCCGCGGATGGCGGATCTGCGGCAGCGAACCCTCGTAGAACGGCTGGAGGTCGTTGATGCCCTCGCGCCTCTCGTACTCGACGGCCTGCAGACAGAGCTCGAAGCGGTCCAGATCCTTTACGAGCTTGCTCTCCTTGGTCTTGCGCTCCTCGTACTCGTTCCACAGTTCCTCGATCCGTAGCCCCGCCGCCGAGCTGCCCAGCAGGTCGTGGGCAAAGTAGAGGATCGCCTCGTGTTCCCGCCGCATCTTCTCGTCCTTGGACACGCCGTCGAGCGGCGTCAGGTCGCCCACCTCGGCCTCGGCCAGGTCGTGCACCAGCGCCAGCATGACGCACTTGCCCAGGTCGACGTCGGCCTCCTTGGGCAGCAGCAGCGCCATCAACCCCATGCGGTACATGTGGTCGGCGATGCTCTCGGGCTTGGCCACGCGGTGGTGCAGCCAGCCGGTGCGCGGGTTGGTCTTGAGCTTCTCGATCGTGTGCAGGAACTGGAGCGTCTTCTGCCACCCTTCCTCGGTCTCCTCCTCCTCGCCCTCCTCGTACAGCGAGAAGCCCCGGTCCGCCTCGACCTCGAACACCTCGAGCGGCTTGGGGGCCATGGCCGGGTCCGACTTGAGCACGATGCTGTACGACGTCGGCGGCGGAGGCCGCTCGTACGGCGGGCGCGGCGAGCGCCGGCT